>NC_072733.1:5965766-6265766 GCF_026930045.1 Uloborus diversus
CTTTTATACTTCATTGCAACTAAATGAGTTTGACGGTTTGATTCAATATTCTTTATTTTCTGTCTTTGAAAAGTGTTTCCAGTACTAATTAATATAGCTTTACATCTATTAAAAATTTCTTTGCTTAAAAATATAGAGATTTAATGGTTCAAAAGATCCCATAATTCAAAGGACAAACCCCCAGCGAAGTTGAACTTTAAAGAAAAGATAACTGCCTTACGTTTTGTCTCCTTTTCATCTACAAAATGTTTAAATCGAATCCAGCAAAAAACTGCACTCAAACATATAAATGCGTGTGCGTATATTTCAGTATAACAATATTTTATCCGTTTCTTTAATCAAATTACCACTATGTATAGGTGTTTAAACTGGCTTAGTATTTTCAGTATTTAACTGCTTATGTTAGTAAAATGTACGTATTTTAAGTTCATAATAATATAGTAATCGATACATGTGCTGATTATTCTGTAACCTTCATATGCTGTGAAAGATACTGATTATATTAATACACAATAAGTATATATTTTTATATTAATAACCTTTTGAAACTTTGAAGACACAACACCTCAATGTAAGGATTCTACCTTTTGGAATTCGTAATTACAATATTCATTAAAAAAACTACTAATACTGTAATAGCATAAATTGCAGAATGGGAAAAAAATTATATTTTATCTCAATTCTCTCTTAATTTAAACCCCGTTTCACTGTTTCCATATTAGTAATTATTTGCTTTGTTACTACACTGCTATTCGCTTGCATTGCAACGCTTTTACCTTGTGTGACTTTTCATATTTTTCATCCTAAATGTTTTTTTAGAATTCCTTTTATAATTATTGTAATGACTGACGTCAGTTTTTGGCAAGTCTTAACATCTTGTTTGCCCTGAAAGCCTCATTTTTCCCAATCAATTGAAGTTATATTCATGTCCTTTTTTTTTTTTTTTTTGCCATTTTGAAATATAGGAAAAAAAAAGCAAAACAGCTAACTTTCAGCCTTCAAAAAAAAAAAAAAAAAAAAAAAACTAATGTCTCAAATTATGTGATGGGATTAGACCATATGGATTTTGATACCAGCCAAAGTGTGACTCGCAATTCATTGATAACATAAGTTGAAAAAAATAAATAAATAAAAATTTTTGCCTAGTAATATCTTGTATCTGCAATCCCTACAAATTTATATTTAATCATCTATACTTTTTAAACATTATTTTCACGACTTAGGTGCTTAGTGTAATTCTTTTCAGTTTATAAGAGTAGTTATAATCGTTCCCTCGCACGTTCATAAAATTTGAATTGTGTAACTGAAACGCAGTTTCTCATTGATGAACAGTATAATACACTTTCTGTGTACATTGAAATAACCATTTACATTGAAGAAGGTACCGTTTTTGATAAATTTTTATAAGCTTTTATTGCATTTCTTTTGTTTTGGGTGGATCGGACAAACTTTTTAATGGTTGCCGGAAACAAAAATAAGTAATAGTGATTATCAAGTTAATTGTTATTAAAGTTAACAAATGAATTTCTTCGGTAAGTACAGATTTGTGGATTTTTTTTTCTTTTCAATTTTAGTTTTTAATTTGATTTAATTTAATTTAATTTATTTATTTATTTATTTTTTTGATACTTTTCAAACGATATAGATTTTAAACGCTTTCCTCGATTCGAGTCATCATTTTTGAAATATGTTTTTAAAGTCTCTTCACCACATGCTTGTCATTTATTTAGTTGTATATAAAACATCATTTTAAAAGACAAAAATTTTAATTTTCAAAAATGAATACATTAATTCCCTTAATTGATTTTTTAGAACTTGTGGCTGAATACTTACTTAGCAAGAAAATAACCCTTATTTATTTATTTATTTATTTATTTATTTTTTACTCTGCGATTTTTACTTAAGCGTTTTGAAAAAAGCAAAAAAGCTAACCCAATCAAAACTAAATCTCCCGATATGAACGTTCGAAAAACTTGCATTTTTTTCTCTTTTTGACGAAAAGTAAAACAGATGACGAAAGGTAAAACAGACGAAAGGTTGCATTGAAAAACATACATTTTTTTAACAATTTTTTATTCATTTATTTGTGTATTAACTAGTCTTTTAAATATAAGAAGAGATGGTTAGCGTTTAAAAACGAATATCCCAATTTCTGTAATTTGACAATTTGGAACTTGCGGTTTAATGCTTATTAGCCAAGAAAATAATCCTTAATCTTTCCGCAACAGAAACGTGCTGTTTTTATTTTAACGCATTGACTTTAAAAAGAGCAAAAAGCTAACCCATACAAAGCTCAATCGTATGCTATCAACGTTTGAAAAATCAACATTGAAAGACGTACAATTTTTATTTATTTATTTATTTGCTTATTTATTATCATTTTGAAAGATAAAACGCGATGTTTGACATTTAAAAATGCCCCGATTACTGTAGTTAGACACTGGAACTTTCGATTCAATACTTACTATCCAAGAAAATAACTCTTAATCCTTTGACGAATACGCGCAATAAAAACGCGTTGTTTTTACTTTAACGGACTTTGAATAGAGCAAAAAAAGCTAACCCATCCAAAGCTGAATCTCACAGTATCAACGTTCGTAAAAGCAATGAACTGTTTCTTGCAATACCGGTTTGTGAGGAACCAACCCCCCTAAAATCCCCGTCTATAGGAGGGGCAGTAGCCCTGGGCGTATACAGACCAAAGTAGCCAATCCTAAACTACTTTGTGTTCTATTGTCAGGGTTTCAGTACTTTTCGTGAATCTGTGGAGAGTTTGGTACATCTAAGACAGCATTTTCCATATTTTTCAAGTAGTAGTTATCAGTTAGAGTTGATTACGAGAAATGAAGAGAGTTTCAGGAAGCAATATCAGATTTTTACAGGGAAAAATTGCTTTATGAATATGTTAATTGATAATGATAGTGTACAGTAACGCTATCTACTGGGAAAAGTCGATGTGTTTTTTAATATAATTTCGAAGATTAATTTCGTGTCTTGAGGCAACAGTTGAGAAGTAGTACTTGCTTCGCATTTTAACTGTAATTAATATGATCAACAAAAATTATTGCATTGTGTAGGAGATTAGATTCTTTGTATGAATGTTCTATTTTAAAACGATTAAGGAATGAAGTCGTTAAATGCAATTGTTGGAAAGTTTATGCACGTAGAGCTAGTTTTTAAGTTAAATTGAACGTATTGTAAACGTGACATCATTATGAATGTTTTAAGTATAAATGAAATTATTTCACTTTTGTCGAAATGAGCAGTAAAATGCTGCTTTGAACATTGTAATTTGCTCCAAAAAATGGTTGTTTTGTATTGTGTTGGAGATTTTAGAAATGGTCTATTTTAAAATGATTGAGCAAAAAAGTCGTAAAATGCAAAAGTTGGAAATTTTTACTTAAGTTTTGTTGATTAGTTTTTAGGTCTAGCTAGTTTAAATTAAACTGAACACATCATAATCGACAAATCGTTGCGAATATTCTGAAATCAATAACGTTTCAAAACTGCTTGTATTTTATTCAATTGGTCACGATTATGATGTTCACTGCTTTCGTACATTTCAATCCTCTAAAAAATGTCAAGGAGTATTTTCGTACCTTGAAAATCATCTTAGCTATATCGCCGTGTACAATTATTAAACTACTTACGCAACGATGCTATTTTGTTGTTGATAATGACTAAACTAAAGCTTTCAATTCATCAACCTTAATTTCTGCTATTAGTTACAATCAGGGGCGTGCACAAGGAGAGGGGGGGAGAAGGGACACATGTTGGCCCGTGCCCGAGCTTGAAGGGGGCCCGTGAATTTTAAAATATAGGGAGAAATATATGTAGGGACGTAGGGGTGGGGGACCCGCGAAAGTCATTTGTGACGGCCCCAAAATTTCTGTGCACGCCCCTGGTTACAATGAAAAAATCATGAATATTCGAGCGTTGAATGAGAGTATTTAGATAGTTTTATGATTACATTTTTAAAATAGTTCTGCTTTTTTACTTACTGCTTAAAGCAGGGGTTCCCAAACTTTTCCGGTTCGCGGCAATCTTTGAAGGGTTAGAATTTTTTCACGACACCCTAGTCTAGTTTTATTATACACATGAACACGTCGCGGCAGGCCCGTGTCCAGATTTTCATAAAGGGAGGGGTTTTAATCTTACCAGTAGGGGGGGGGGGGAGAATTCAACCCCCTTACAGCTTTTAGTTTTACGACAAATTGCCGATCCCAGTATGGCGTTTATTCACCTGTAAGGACTGCTGTATTCTTGAAGGATACCTCTAGCTGTACAAGTTACCAAAATATTCCTTCGTTTCACAGATTCGCTTTAATCAAACTTTGCTTGCTTCTTTTTAATTAAATCTGTTTACTAAGTAGTATATTGCAGTAAGTATTAAAAACTCTTCACAAATTCTTTTATAATGTAGAATGTATATCAGGTTGTTATGTTCTGAAATAATGCTTAATAAACTACACAAGAAAGAGCTCTTTGCAGATGCAAATTACATAGCCAACACTGTTAAAAATTTCACTGAAAAAATGGTTAAATAACAGTTTATTTTATTGTCATTTTACCGTATTCAGCCTCAACAGTCAAATAACCATAAAAAAAAATGGTTTTCAAACCATTAATCGAAAGAAAAACAGTATTTTCACCGTATTTTGAGAAAGCGGTTATTTCACCGTAAAGTTTAGCCAATCGGATCGACTGACAGCCAATAGGAATTCAGCGCGCGCAACGCCATCTTCCGGAAATGGAAAAGCGAGGGTGATGATAGCAAACATGGCGGCCTCTATTGGAAAGGTAAATACATTTTTCATTTATTAGATTTTTAGTTATTTGTTGTGTACTTAATGTTATCTCTACTAACACTTATTTTAAGAGCTGAAACGCACTTATAACATATCAATGAGTGCCACTGCACCTATTCTTTTCTTACTTTAGATTATACATATACGTAAGCAATGTTGAATGTTGAATGCATTTACAGTAGTAAATTTGAAACTTCGACTCTTCCCTCTCTATTTCCCTGAGTTTATTATCCCTTCCAGGGAAAATACTGTTCAAGTTGCAAAAAACAATTATCTTTTAGGAATTGTACCATATTTTGCGAAATACTGAGTATTTGGCCGAGAATTACAATCGTATACGGTTGAAAATTGTCTTCCATATTGCATGTAGTATGATATGTGTCGAATTTGGTTAGTTTATCTGCAATTCTGCACAAATTTAAATTCCTTTATTTATTTGAAAATCTACTGCTTCAGATGTATGATTTTACAGCGTACAATCATGCTAATGTTATGTAAATAAATCTTGCAGGAAACCAAATGTTTCTGCACCATGACTATTATTAAACTTGGATCACTGTGATTAATTAAATTAGATTGCTTTTTAGCAGTATTTATTATATTGTAAATCAACTTTTAGATATTTGAAGTATGAAAAATCAGTAATAAGCTGACTTTTCATATTTATGACCACTTAATATCATGATGTCTTATTTTTTTACTTTTTCTGTTTTATGTGTAAATGAGTAAGTAAGAGTAAGGTTAATGTTATGTGTCGTAAGATTTAAGAAATAAGTTATTAGGTAACGGATAAACTAAAACCCCCACTTATACGAATTTTAAAAATCCTCCCGGAACCAAATATTTCCACTTAGACGCAAGTGTTCAAGTTCCCAGCTTAATCGAATAATATTGTTTAGCTTTCCCAATATTTTTGCAGAGAAAATTTTCGAATAAATTAAGTCAGAACTAGAGTTTAAGCCGAGTTCAAAACTTTTTAGCAAAAAAGCTAAAATGTGAAAAAAAAGCTTTAGCGAAATGCTAAAACATCCAAAGTTAATGAATATCTTTCCATAAGGCAAATTATGGGGAAGGTGTTTCTTTCTAAATGCCTCAATGCGTTTCACCTGCAATTGCAAATTAAATTCCAAATTTAATTTGAAATGAAAAAATTTAGAATTAATGCAACTGCAAGCAGAAACACTGGTAAGTACAATTATTGACGTAAGATATAAATTCATATTTTTTTTGGCCAACAATGGGGGGGGGGGGGGGGCATTTATATTTTGTCAAAACATTTCCACTAACTCTAATTTCTTTTGTCGTTCCCATTGCAAAAACCAACGCAGTATAAGTTAATAACACTGAAAAATATTTACCCTTTTAAGATGAGTATAAATTGATAAATACATCCTAACCTCTTTTTGTGGTGGATAGGGACCACATTAAAAAACTCGCATAAAAGAGTTCGTTCGTTTCATAAATAACTTCGTCCATTTTATAAATACTTCCCAATCTCAAGCTTCAAAAATTTTCATATTGTGACATATTATTTATGTAACGCTTACTCATTTTGTGTGTAATGGATTACTGGGAGTATACCCTCAGAAAAATTGGTAGGAACATCACTGATCCAAATAACAATCAACAGCAAACAGAAGAGCAATTACGTCATCAAATGTATTTCATTTTAGCAGTAATTGCTTTTAAGCATCTTCAAATTACGAGGCTCTGTTGTTTTTAAGTAATTGGCCGAACAGAATATTCGGCTTGTCTGCAGGCAGGGCCGCCAAGAGTTAAAGGGGGGTCCCCTTGTCAGTTTGGTTGATGGGCCCCCATTCCCCCATACTTTATGAGAAAGTAAGTGTAAAAAACTAAATACTTATAATTAATGTCCTATAATTTTCAAAATTTCATGACTCCGAGCAATGCCATGAGAGCTGTGTATGCACAGTTAAAAAAGTAATTTAAAAAAAATTATTAAAAATCAGTTTTGCTATCTAATTTTTCTTTTGTATTTGTATTACAAACAGATGAAGCATTTTAAAAGTTATGAAAAATATGCTTATGATATAAATAATTAAAGTATGTTTTTAATCCTTATGTGACTTACTAGTGTTTTTCTTTTCACCTAATAGACCTAAGAATTTGTGGACAGTTGATGGCATTGGGAAAAACTCATCAATGATGCATTTGCAAACTTTAAGAGGTACTAAGTATTTTCATTTATTTTTTGTTTCCAATTAGTCTCTTTCTGGATATCTGTTTGACAATCTTGTAGAATGCCTAAAAATTTGGTATTATTACTCTTTGAATTAAAATATTGAAAAGTTAATATCCAAGTGTTTCGTTGTTATATATTATTAATCACCTATTTGATTAATTTTTGAAATTATATATTTTTAAACACTTAATATTATGAAGTTTTTTTTTCTGGTTACTGTTTCATATTTAAATGAGTTTGATAGTAGGGTTGATGTAATGTGCCGTAAAATTTAAGCAAAATTAAAAAGCAAAAATAAAATTTTAATTTAACATTTGAGGCTTTTCTATTACAGAAAAATTACTTTGAATTTGATAATAGTAGTTTGGCTATGGTTTTCAACTGCTGTAACTTTCCTTCATTCCATAGAGAAAGATGTGTTTGTTTATCAATTGTCAGATATTTACATTTGTTTGCTATTTGATGGTAGAATACTGAAATAATTAGCCGAATCAAATATCTGGTTTATCTGCCGAATAGGCAGTATACTGAGTATCAACTGAATATAGTTAAAATGTTATTTTAACATTTTTATAAAAACTTAATATTCTGAGTTATTTTTCTGGTTATTGTTTTGTTTTTAAATTATTTAGTAATTTTCAGTAAATTACTGCCCTAGAGCCAGAGCTAAGGCAGAAATACATAAAATACACCACCAGCTCAGTCATTCCATTCGAGGGTTGTAGTTTCGTGCTTATTAGCACTCATGAGCCTAGATTAGGAAGTGACTGCGCTGGAGGTGGAAAACAACTTAAGAGAGCCAAGAGTGCCAAACAAACTGGTAGCTCATATAAAAGAAGTGTTTGGCACTCTCGGCTTCCTTAAGGGGGTTTTCCATCTCCAGCTCAGTCCCTTCCTATTCTGGGCTGATGAGTGCTAATCAGCACGAAACTGCAGTCCGCAAATGGAATGCAGAGGCGTAGCTAGACCCGACTTTCGGGGGGGGGGGGGGTTATTTATTTTATATATATATATATATATATATATATACAGTGGCGGATACAAAGGGAGGGTCATAAGGGTCGTGACCCCCCCCCCCCCTCCAACCGTCAACAATACTATCCATCCACATTGTGATCAAACAGTTTTTGAATAAAATGCAAACGATTTCAGTAGTCTTTTCAATTCATTAAGTATTTTTTTAAAAGTAAATATTTGAAATATTGATTTCTTTCATTGCTTATGAAATTAATTAGTAGCTTTATGCTTTACTAACTGCTTTATTGGCTGATTTGGTGCTTTTTTTTTTGCCTCCCAAGCAATTTCGGAAATTTTCGTACCCAAAACCACAGGTTCACTCATGGGGGGGGGGGAGTAGTCATTCTCCCACATGTGACCCCCCCTAAAATGATGCTCTGTATCCGCCCCTGTATATATATATATATGTATATATATCCCCCCTTGATAAAGTGTTGGTCCTGGGTTCACCTTTTTCATTTTCTATTTTGATGTTCTTGCTTTTTTCGTTTGTATTTGTCTGTTTGTGTGAATATATATATATATATATATATATATATATATATTATATATATATAATATATATATATATATATATATATATATATGTGTGTGTGTGTGTGTGTGTATAAACTTTTTTAGTATTAACAAAATAAGAGGGAGGTGAATCTTACATACTTTGGAATGGAGTGCCTCAAGTCCGAAACTTGTGTCAAACAAAACAAAAGCAAAGACATTTTTAAAGAGATTTTTTAGAAGAAGAGTAAAGGGGTGAAATTCATAGGTTTGACATTTAAGATGAACATTTCAAGTTCATGGTTAATGATCATTCAAGTTAAAAGCCATTTCACTCTGTTATCTGGATTAATACTGTTCTTTGGTTGCTCCCTTTCTTAAAATTGTGATTCCTTAGAAAACCGAAATGATACGAGTAAAAAGAAAGTATAAGATTTTTTTCAACTAACTAAACTAATACAGAGGAGTTTTAATCAACAACCCACATTGTCTTTGGTATCGATTTCAAAATTTCACCATCATATTCCAAATTTCTATAACGTTTCTTAAAGCCCCCGTATCTCAAAACCTCTTTATCTCGATTTTTTTCTTTCCTGTGAAATTCGAAGTATACAGATTCGACTGTATGCAATATTCCCACTGCGCCACTCATAAAATTAAACATATTTAACAATTTGGCGGAATGAATGACGAAGAAAGGCTACATATACGTGGATTTAACAAATCAATCTCATTTCTAAAGCGAAGTGTCAAATTTCAGTCAATTATCAAAAATTGTCGCAGCAGAGGGAGGCATCTTTATGCTTGAGGGTCACTCATGTAGCAGATTATCAATGTCATTGGGAGGGGGGGACGAAGTGAATTTTTGACCTTTGTTTACTCAGAAAAAATGTCGTTTTGATTTTTTCTTTTTTTTTCTTTCTCTTCTCTTTTCTCTTTCTCTTTTTTTTTTTTTTTTTTTTTGAGACAAACATTTCAGGGGGGGTTTTGTCCCCAAAACCCCCCCCTTAGCTACGCCCCTGATGGAATGACTGAGCTGGCGGTGTATTTTATGGATTTAGTAATAGAGTAAGGTTCAGGGGCATCAGGGCAAGAAAAATCTTTAAAATTTTACATGCCCTGCCGTTTATGTTTGTCTAAAAACTACATGTCCGAATATAAATTTTACATGCTCGGGTTGTTTCATAGTATAATAACAAAAATATTTGAATTTGTCGTATAACATTAATCAGACAAAAAATTCAACAGCTTTATATCTGAACCAAGAATTATTTCAATATAAAACAGAAATACTAGAATAAATAGAACATAATAAATCGTCATCAAATACACCAATACTCAATTTAAAAACTTATATCATTACATGCCCAGCCGGGAATGTAAGGGTAAAATATTCACGCCCAATCGGAATTTTTACATGCCCCGGGCATGTCGGGCAATATAATTTTCGAGCCCTGAGGGGCATGCACAGGGGGAGGAGAGAGAGAAACACCTGTTAGCCTGAGCATGAAGGGTGCCTGAGATTTTTAAAATGAGAGATGAAATATGTGTAGGGGACATAAGAGTAAACAATATGGAGAGGGCCAGAAAAAATCATTTGTGACGGGCCCCAAAATTTCTGGGCACGTCCTTGGTAAGGTTAATGAGGTGTGTGATAAGATTTAAGAAAAATTGAAAAAGCAATACAACTTGAGCTTAGTATTTTCTCTTGCATTAAATTTACTTTCAGTGTGATAATACTACTATTAATAAGAATTTGCATACTATAATTTTCATTCATTGTTTCAAAAAATATGTTTTTGGTCTCCATTTGTCAAATATTAAATTTTTTCAGTATTCCGTTGCTGAATATTAAAGTACAATCGACCAAACTGAATCTTCGGTGCATCCGTAATTTGAATTATATCTGTGACAAAGCCAATTTAACTTTAACCAGGAGTTTGCATTTTTTTTTTTTTTTTGCATCAAAAAGTTTAACAGTTATTTTTACATTTGAAAAAAATCATTCAAGGTAAAACTAAAAACAATTCTTCAATTGAATAGGCTAACTCTTTAGGATATTATATAAATCTAATAACATAAATCTAATAACATTCTATCCAAGTAGCAATTTTGTTTTTATAGTGATTAATGTTACTTTTATATATTGTTGCAAATAATGCCAAAAATTTGAATATGTAAAATCAGTTTTAAAAATTCAAAATCCAAGTTTTTAAAACCATTGGGAAAAAGTTGGATCACTGTTTAAATGTTGTTTTCAAAAATGTCGGGGTTGGGGGGGGGGGGAGGGGGGGAGTGAGAGAGAGCTATTTTCAATGGCTTAAAAAGTCTTGGTAACAAAGTTAAGGATCTGAAATGAAATTACTTCATAAATTATTCGAGATTTTTCTTGCTTTGTCATTTGAAGTTATTGGGCATTTTATAGAATATCCTTGTGGACTTAAAAGAGGAATTAATGGTGTCAGTTACAGTTGTATACTCTTCAAACAAAGGACAAAAAAGTTTGTCGTAAGGTTAGTATTTAAATTTCACAAAGTGAGGGCTTTGTTTTTTTAGCAGAATAAAAGATCTGTTATAGGATTTTTTTTTTGATGAATAGTTAAGAGGAAATTTTATTAATTTTTATTTGTTCTATTTAGTATATTTTCCAATTTTTAAAATTATTTTTTGCAAGCAAGGTGAAAAATAAAGTCTGAGGCTTTATTATTTTTCTCAGAAAAAAATTGCATAGCAAACTTTTTTTTTTGTATATACAGTTGAACTCGGTTAATATGAAGTATCAAAAAGCTATGAATTCGTTTGTATTAGCAGTTATTCGTAACTACTGTGAATGAGTGATTCTGTGGGGGGGAAAAAAACATGAAGAAATGCTGCTCTACATTTAAAAAATATTGCTGCACGAATTGTACATTTAGCACATTCATTTATAAGAAACGAGATATTTATTTCTGAATATATTTGGAAAATATTGAAAAAGGAAGATGGTATCGAAAATCACGGAATAGGTTGTAATCCGCAATGGAAGACGAACAATTTTATCTCTGTATAAATTGCAATTTCTGCGGGTCAACAAATGTACGGACTGTATTTTCTATGCAAAATAATCTATATTTTCTTGATACACGATGGGACTTCTACTACCAAACGAAGTAATGAATAATTTCTAGAAAAGGATACTACAGTATTCAACCACAAACGTTTTTAGTAAGAGGTCAGGAATTTTTGTTCGTCTTAGCCGAGACTTGCAATTATGCATTATGCGTGAAATTGTAATTAGATAGCGAACCAAACTTAACGAATAAAACGTTCATTTTTGCCGTGATTTCATATTAAGAGAGTTAAACTGTACATATAATGAATGTACTTTATTTGATTAGCTTTAATGTGCTTTAAATGCAACTGAATTTTTTAATAATGCTGCAGATGTATTTTAGCTTGTAAGTTATGCCTTAAGAAAGCATATTTAATTTGCTACGTTCTTCCTAACAAACCAGTATGTTCTATTGTGTATTGAGGTAAATATTGGAAAAGATGAAAAGTGATTTTGCTGTTGCATTTAATTTAATGTTAACAGAAACTGATTTTGTAGTTTCAGAATACCATAATATTAAGCTTGTGTTTTACATGGCTAATTTTAATCTATGTTTCAGGTGCTTTGTGGAAATAAATCCAATGCCTGGGTCCAAGACATAAAAGATGATTTTTATTATTTGTAAATGTTGCGATTTGTAATACATTTGTTATGTTGTATATATGTATTTGTGAATTATTTTGTATTGCTCAAATTCTAAAATAAACAAGATCTCCACGTAAGGTTTCTTATTTTTTCTGTGTTTAAAATATTTTCAATAATAGAGAGCTTGGATTAAATTGTCGTTTGGGAGGTAAAACTCAGTACCAGCAAATTTTACATTATTGTCATCTACTGTACTTAAGTTTTTTTTTTTTTTTTTTTTTTGTACAAGCTTGCTTATTTGGTTGGAACTCGAAAAATAGAGCTTGAGTAAAATGTAAAATTTCAGCATTTCCCTAATGCTGGTATGGAATTCAAAAATTATTTTTTCACATAGCTCAAAAAATCATTTCTGCAGGTATACCTTCCCATAGTAGTACATTCATATGCAATTGCAGATTCTTACTTCTTTTTTTTTTTTTTTTCATGTTAGTGCACTTGAATGCATAAATGTTTATTGCTGGGTTTTTTACTTGATTTTAGGTCCTTTTTTATCTTTGAAAAAAATTTAAGAAGTAATTTTTGTTTCGCCATGTCTCATAGAAGCCGACCTTGAAGAACCATTGCTTACCATTTTTTGTGTGAATGATTGGAAAGATCCAATCGTTTTAGTTCAGAAGTAACAAGTTTTCTGGGCATTTTTTAAAATATTGCTTGTTTTTTCATTTTTGCTGCATATTTTCATAGTTTTAGTGCATATTTCAATCACTTTTTATTGAATATAACCACAGCTCTAATTATACATTAAAAAATACTGATAATCAATCTTGTACATTGTGTAACAACATGTAAGTACTGTGTAGTGTATCTATTGGGTTTTTACTTATTGATTTTTAAAAAATTGAAGTCAATTAAAATATTCTCTTAATTAATTCCTTTTTTTTTTAATATTCCGTAACTGTTACAGTTGAAATGGTAAGCCTTAATTCTAAAAGGAAACTCTCTCTTGAATTAATTTCTTACCTGTATTTATAATTTATAGACTAAAGAGATCCATTCATTTAATTAACTTACTATAAAACCTGACCAAATGGGTTAAATTACTGTGAATACTAGTAATTAGGTGCCTGTGCACATTTTAAATGGTTACAAAAAGTGTTTCATTAAGAGTTTTTCCACGTGCTAATCGTATGTGGTCACAATACCGTAAAGTGGTATAGTTACGGTCCATCAACATACTAGTCCTATATGGTAACAAAACCGTAAAATGTTACGTTGTGGTATCTTTACGGTTTTTTTGACGTACTAGTGGAATATGGTTACAAATCCGTAAAATGTTGTATTTACGGTTTTTCTCCGTATTTTTTGAATATGGTTACAAAACCGTAAATTGTGGTTTTTACGGTTTTTCACCGTACTAGCTGTATACGGTAGAAACCGTAAAATTACATGTTTACGGTTTTTTAACCATTTTAGTTGAAAATGGTTTTGAACCCGTAAATGTGAAGTATCAACCCTAACCGTAAACTTTACGGTTAATCAGACGGACACACTGCTGCCGGTTATTTCACCGTAATTTTACGATGAAATTTCTAACAGTGTATGATTGAAAAAAAAAATGAGTTTATAATTTTGTCCAGCGGTGCATTTATATGTTGCTCATTAATTTCCGAAAACAAAACTTTTGGCAATCACTGATGGCAACATTTATTTATTCTATGGCATTAAATTAACATTTTCAAACCAAACTTTCTCGTAATCCTGGATTTTTTACTTTTGAGTTTTTACTTTTGTCCAGGTTTCACGTAATGATAAAATATTAAATTAGCAAATTTTCTACTTTCATGAACTTTTCAACTTAATTGATAAATGTACTAATTTTATAACTATTTCTTTAACTATTCATCTTAACTTCAATAAAAATAATTTAAACTGAGTCATGCTATAATTGAAACAAAAGAAAAAAAATGAGTCTATAATTTTCTCCACCACTGTATCTGTACTTTTGAAAGTTCGATAAGTTTTAAAAAGCCCTCCAGGAAAACTTATGAGAGAAAAAAAAATGGTTGTTTGAAAGGAAGAGGTGGTGTAGTTTTGGGTACTCTTTAAATAAGGGCCCATCTTTACTCCAACTACAACTGAGAACGATGGACACTATAACATTGTAACGAAAAAGCGCGCGTAACTAAAGGTGTGCTGAACACAAAGTAAACGGAGAGCTATCCAAAGTTTTCTAATAGCATATTTCAAATTTTAAATTTTATATTAGTTAAGTAACACATTGGACATATATTTTACGCATTTGGTAGTAAATGAAGGAATCATACCACACCATGCAATTTTTTGGGGGGAATTTAATGTTCCCAATGTCGCTTTTCCCACACTACCCAGCATTGAAAATCGCAAAATATTTTTTGTTTTACTAATTTTGCTAAAAACATGTGTTTGGCTGAAACTTTACAGCAATTGCTGCAGATCAAAAAATTGTCCAAAATATTTCAAACTTATTATGTGTACTTTGCTCCCACCAATGGCAGATTTTTCGCATTTCCCATCATTAAAATAGAAAAAAATAGTTTTTCCCGGCTTACCCTACTGTGCAGGGGTAGGGAATCATTAGAAAACTTACATAAGCTGAGATTTTTGACCAGGCAATAATATATGACTTTTTTTATTAAAAAAAAGAAAGAAAACAGTAAAAAATGTGATTAATGCGAGGTTAACTGTTACTGCCAGTTCATTTAAAAATTACTTTAGTGCAAATATGCATTTCTATTTTTAATACGCAATCTAAGAGCCCGGGTTTTATGACTCATCAAATTCAAGTACCAAAAACAAATAATGCCAAAAAACGACAACGATAATCCAATTATTGAAAAAAACAAAATACTTAATCAAAAAGTTTGATTATTCTTAAAATGTTCTTAAAATATGTTTAAAGAGAATTTGAAGAGATTTTTTTTAAAGTTAAAAATATTCTGTAAAAGACGAAAATTCTAGAAAAATTTTCGAAAAATGAGGCCCTGAAATGAAAAAAAAAAACCCTAACGAATAAATAATAAAAATTATGTACTAGCTAAACTAGTAAACGAATGTAATACTAGTAAACGAATGTCCTGAAATGAACAATAAAAAATTAATGAAAATAAAATACTAAAATCGTAATATATGTTCTAAAATAGTCAAACAGTATAAAAATTTAATTGTCACTCAAAACTAGAGTTACACACTATACTCAGGATATTTGCTCTTATGTACGCTAATAGTACCACCTACGAAAAACCTTTTCAATAGACTAATCTGGATCAAATTTAAAGGCTTCGAATCAAAAATCTAAATGTTAGTTTTTACATCTGTTATTTTATTTTTTATTTTATTTGCTTTAAATAATATATATAGATTAAGGCCACATCTTTTTCTTTATACAGTCTAATACAGCGGTTGCAAATCATTTTCTGATACGAATTTTATATACAAAGTTAACTAATTAACTTAAAATACATTTGCCGCATCAGGGAATCCATCTAGGAGTGATTAAATCATGCAGTTCTCCAAATCTACTAATGAGAAATTTCTTTTGAAAACCTTTTTGCATAAATATTAATTCTATTTCAGAGATGTCTAACCAAATTTTGTTAACTATTATTTGCGTATGATTTGCATGTAAATGTTAAGCCCATTACTTTCAATCTCAACAAATGTTTGTTTAAAAAATATGTTCTGAAAGTGAAAATTTAAAACTGAATTGAGTTTTTTTATTTTCATGTCAAACTTTGGTAAAGCACATACCACAATCAGAAAAAAATTAGTGGGTTTAAACTCATGAAAGATAATCATGCATAAGCTGTGTTGATACAAAATAGGGATATGTCGTTCATGAACGAATGGGTCAAAAAAATGAATCCTTAAAATGAACGGATCCGTTCGTTCACTTAAAAAATGAACGACCGTTCTTTTGAACGGTGAGCAGTTTGGAACATTGTATTGTTGCACTTGTTATAAAATCGACTTTTTAAAAAAATTACATTCATATTCAAATTTTAAACTCTCAATGAATCTCAAACTTTTTTCTCAGTGCAGTACAATAGAGGAGACTGGGGATACTTGAGCCCTGGGGATACATGATCCCACAGCCGGAAATGTACCAAAATCATTATGTAGAGATTTGAAACCTGACAATAATGTTAAGTTATACTAGCACATAAAAACTGGCAACACTTTGTTTTTTTTTTTTTTCAGCCATTTTGTTTTAGCTCAAGAAATGATTGTCTGAATGTATCAAGGGAACCTTTTTTAGGAAAGCATTCTGAAGCTCATATCATCCGTTATATACAACTTAAAAAAAATGAGAAGTGTAATGTTGAAGTATAGACAGTCTTTAATAATTGAGACATATTTTTAGTAAATTGGTACTTCTTATTAATAATAAAACAAGTATGTTTGTAAAAATCGCATAATAGGGATACTTGATCCCTTAGAGGGATACATTATCCCAGGGATTAATTATCCATATCACAATATGAATACAATGAAAACAATATAACTGCTGTTTACGTAGTTGACATTAACTTTAAACATTCAATACCATGTAAACATAATAAAATTTATCATAGTATATGAGTGATAGATTTAAACAAACACTGCAGTAAATATGTTAAGCAACTAAAATATTAGTTCAAACTTGTAAGCCACACAACATCTCAAACATCTAAACATAAACTAACTCTACTTAAAAATTATGTTCTGATCAGCCAAATGAGCTTGAACAAGTGGAAATAGATCTGTACCTTAGAGATAGAAGGACGTATGTCCAGAAAATGTGATTTTTGGTTTATTTGTGCGATGTATGTAGAAGCCTATCCCGCATCAAGCCATGTGAACGCAATTCTTTAAAAAACAATCCTTTTCATTTTTTTTTTACCAGGGTTAAAAGAGCGCTCATCCCCATTCTTTGTGTTCGTACTGTGCCTTAACCCATTAACCGCCGAAAATCGAAATCGTTTTTTTTTTTTTTTTTTGATAAAAATCATACAAGTTATCATTCTGAGCCTATATAATAGTAATATGCTTAAAAAAGAACAAAAATGCACTCACTTTTACAAATATAGGGTGTTGCGTTGACGCAACGTCAGCGGAAAAGGAGTATTAATGCTAAGTAGTTTTATCAGAAATTCTTCAGCAGTTTCAATGCTTTTTATACACAGGAAATTTTTATAATCTTAGTTATGGTTCTTAACCATGCCGAGCACGTTAGAAGAAACTGAAATTTATATAAAATAAGCACATAAATGCATTTTAGAAATTTTAAATTTTGAGGAAACATCGATTTTTTATAGTTACTTATAAAAAGTTTCGCTGCAATCGTGATGAAGTGCAACCTTACAAACATTGCAGCGATAAATAGTTTGGCTGTGGCAATTCTTGCTGCTTAGTCTTTTATTGTCTGTCGACCTTACGATAAAATGTCCACCAGATACAGGCATTGGTGAGCTGAATTTGCTTGGCCGTCCTGTAGCTGGACTTTTCTTTTTCATGTCACTATCATAAGGGGCTGTAAAAGATGAAGTGCAACCTCTCGCCTAAAATCCAATAGTGACTTTCTATTTTCTTCTTTCGATAGTCTTGAAAGTTTCCAAGCATTGGTTAATGCAACATCAATATAATTGGCCACCACCATTTTTTCCCTCGGACTCTAATTCTGTAATTTGAAACTAAATTGTCACACAAATCAACACCCCCCATCTTCATGTTGTATTGCTCAATTATACAAGGTTGAAGAAGAGAAATGTTCTTCTTCTGGTTTCTGGAATAGCGAGAAACGTTTTTGACAGGCTCAATTTTACCATAGGTTGAACCCATAGTCACAACAGCGTTGTCATTCCATCGTTTTTGCTGGGCATACAAATTTGTTTGTTCTACATCGGAATAAAAAAAAAAGATTAAAAATATCAACACTAGCTTTACCTTCTAGAGTGTGTCTTACAGCTTGAATGGGGACCTGTTCTTCATTTTTTGGTTGATACCTATCAATTGGTTCCTGTTTTGTCAATCGCCAATCTTCTGTTTTTCGTTTTTTAGTTTTTTTACTACGGGATTTGGAACAATTGAACTTTTTTTTACGTGGACTTCAATTTCGCCTGCACTATCGCCCGGTAAAACTTCGTTACCATTATTTAAAATGTTGTCATTGCCTTCTTCTTCATCACTAGCTTCTGTTACTTCTGGTGGTACAACAACAATATCTGTTTCTTCATTTTCATTATCATCCCATTCTTTGCATGCACCAGAAGAAGTTTTTCCTCTCTACTGTAAGATTATCATAATTTTAATAATAATCATTTACGCTCCTCTGACTCTGAGGTACAGATATATCAAATCCTTGTTTGAAAGAAAAAGATGATTTTGCTATAGTTAGATTTACAGCAAAAAAGGGAGTTGCCCATTATGAATGCCCAGAGTTCTAGAGTTTGAAATAGGTTTTATAAAACAAAAATGTTTATGCTTAATCAATCTATTTTTTCTGAAGAATTGACAAAAGTGTAGAAAATGAGAATGAATGTCTTAAGTTGCACACATCCAGATAGGTTGAGCAGAACTTTAAGAACTACAGCAAACGAATTGTTTGCATTTGACTTTTCAGGTTTTGAAAACATATGCAGGCTTTCTTTTCTTTTTTATAAGTATACTGATACTTACATTTTCCTTCTCTCTTTTTTTAAAGTTAATTCAATTGACAAAACCCTTAATTTTATTATTGCAGGACAAGAAGCAAATAAGTTGCTTTTTTTGTTCTTGTCATCTTTTTTTTAGCTTCATTACGCAACTTTAAAAAAATGTTAATTTTATTTATAAAATACATTTTTCACACTTTTATTGGAGAATGAGTAACTGATCATAATCATCATAAATTCATTAAAGTTGTGTACATTTTTTTTACAAATGTCCTAGTGGAATTTAAAACAATGTTGTTTTTTGTTCCCAATATTATAATCTAATAAAGAAAGTTAGAAATAGTAATATTTTTTAGAAACATTATGCAGAAAAGTAAAGTTCATAAATAAATTGCTAATCAATTGAAAAGTTTATATTTTTCAGGGGATCAAGTATCCCCCATGAAGGGATCATGTGCTCCTTGATGTGGGGATGCATGATCCCTTAGTAAAATTATCGCAAAAAAATTATTTTACCAAAATTTTCTGTTTGATTTCAACGAAAAAAAAATAAAGTCAGATAGAGCAAAAAATTACCTTTGTTCATGTATCTTTTTTTTCTTTTTTAAAGAAACTGATAATTTGCAGCAGAGAAAAAAAATTGAAAACTAAAGTGGGGATCAAGTTTCCCCAGTGTCCCCTATATTCATTCGAACCTTTTTACTTTCTGTTTAATCCATCATTTTTCTTTACCGTTGCAGTTCATTTGTAATTTTTCAATGTATCCATTAGTATTGTATTGTGTAGCTTGTTTGGGCTACTAACAAAATATTTGGACACACCAGATCCTGTCCCATGCACCTAATAAAATCTTTCTCACGTTTTCTGTCGCCAAAATTATTTCTAAAAATACCTTTTATCACCTTTCCGGTAAACCTTTTGTCTTAAATAACATCCCTATCAATTACCATCTATATTGACTTGGCTCTATTTTTTACTGATTATTACTGTCTATTTTTCCCCCGTTTAAAGAAATGTTTTTTTCTGTTCTCATCGGTACTGTGGAATAATTTTGAAGCTCCTTAATATTTTTAGGTGAGTGTTTTTGTTTTTGAAATTAAGTTATAAAGTACTCCGGCTAAGCTACCGATATATTTATTGTTACTTTTTTCGTTATACATGTTTTTTTTTTTTGGTTATACTACATAATTATATATACAGTGCTGTAGCTGGAAAAATGTATTAGCTTGATTTTTTGACTTGCTGAAATGGAACCCGTGATTTTTGGAATGGTATACAACTCTTACGATTTGGCAGCTGAGAAATATCTTACAAAATGAACTATAATCGTCATCTAAACCTAAATAATTTTTTTTGGATTCATTTTTTCATAGGCATATTTATCTTACTTTTAGATATTTTTTTCTCTCCAAAGAGTATTACTGATATAATGAAACATTTCGAATCTACGTTAGTATTTCTTAAAGAGAGATCACCTGCAACTTTTTAAAATTAACGAAGTCGTTCAAATGAACGAGTTAAATGAACGGATCAAAAGAACGAACGATCCTCTAATGAACGGATCATTAAAAAGAACGATATTTCCCTCCTCTAATACACACCGACAGTTTTTCTAAATTTTAAACATCATGTTACTTGTTAAGAAAACTAAGAATACTTTCGTTTTTAATGTTCGTTTACTTATTTTACACTACATAAGTAATTATTTTTGCAGATTTATTTTTGTAGAATATAAACACATAAGATCTTTCAAAATATTTTTATCTTCAGCCATTTTTATTTTTGAAATTGTAACTAACTGCAAGAAGTAAAAAAATATAAAAAAATGGCTTTTTTCAAAGTTCTCAAGGACTTTTAAAAAGGAAAATGAAACACAAACATTAAGGGCTGAGTTATAGGTCCAAAAAAAAAAAAAAAAAAGGCCACTCTGCAGCTTACATAATGTTTATTGATTTTGTAGTAAAAGTAATTCCAAGAAAAGTATTGGCGCGTTATTCTTTTGGTCAGTGTTGCCATTCTTAAACACCCGCCAGCAGTAATGAAAAAAAAAAAAAAACATGATGTTGAGACAATCTGAATCTGTCATCATTTTTTTTCTTAGTCAGAGATGATAGAAATTGTTGTTTGATACTCGAACCAAATTGTTTAAAATATACATCTTTCTTAGATTTTATACCTTTTCGTCCAGGGATGCACATCCCCATCCAAAGCTCATTGGCCCAAATGTCCCTGCCCTAAAAAACTGAAATCTATTGATTTTAAATTCCAGTTAAATTCGCGTTCATTTAATGAACCAATCAAAAACATTTAAAAAATACAAAATCAAGATATGAAAATCTTTAAGATAAATAAAATTACAACAAATACGAAAACAAGCTTCTTAGATTTACGATAGCAATTACAAGTACAATCAATGCATTTTTCAAATGAATTTTCGATCTCGCGAATAATCGCTGCTACTATAACAAGTTTTTCCGTTTGCTTGGAATTACAAATGGGAGAGTTGAGGCTATTGTCAAGACAAAATTTCATTTATGTGTATAAATCGCGGCTAAAATAATAACATTAAATTTTAAATTTCTAAGCAACGTCGCGATATCAAAAAACTATAGGGAAGGAGTTAAGATATAAGTTTTTTATGAAGCACACCCAACACATTTTCCCCTATGGTAAGAATAATATTAACTCAGAAAAAACAGTTCCTTTGGTTTCTCAACCGAAAATTTTTCGAAACTAGTTTTAGACTATCTTTGGCAACATGACCATGGCAGTTTTTCGAAATTGAAACTCTAAAACCGCAATTGCAGAATGTTTCGATTCTGTTAGGTAAAGGAGATTTCGGGGACTCTTTTCTGAATATTTTTTGGCTTAGATATTTTTTGATTGCTAAAACGCGATTGTTGGCTATCTTTGGTAACGCTAAGTACCTGTCAGTTTTTCGACATTGGACTCCAAAAACGCAACAGTAGATTGGTTTTCATTATCTTAGGGAAAGGAGGAAATTTTTTGAAAATGAAGTGCTAAAAACGCAGTTTTAGTCGGTCTTTGTCGATGTTAGGTAGAGGAAAGGTCTGTTGGCCCTCCAGCGGCAATTTTTCGAAATTGGAAGATTGTTTTTAATAATGTCAGGGAGAGGAGGAGTTTTTTTTGAAATTGAAATGAGAAAAACTCTATTCTACGCTGCAAAAAAATTGTTGTTCTTATAGTAATACACTGTTTTTTCCAGTAGTTTAATACTGCTCTACTAAATGACAGTAAAACTGTTTTAAGTTGCGTAAAAGGTATTTCTTTTTATACGAGAAGTTTCAAAGAGAAACTCATGGAGTCAACATATCGACAGCCATGTTTGTTGACTTTTTGTTTACTGAGATTGAAGAACTAAGTAATAAATTCCAGTTAAAGGTAAGCACTAATTATATTTATTCATTCCTTTTTCCTTAAAATGTAGCTTTTTTATAATATCTAATGTTTATAAAATAACGGCGTTTATTTTGGCATCGTAATTCGTATCCCAATATTTGTTGATGTCGGTTTTGCAGTTAATTTCAGTTGCGAAGTTGTAGCGATTGCTTTATAGTAAAAATCCGAGTAGTTGTTGTGATTTTGAACATTTTCTGGTGCTTATGATAGTTTTGAAACATTTTCTGAAATTCTAATTAGATTTAAAAAGCAGTCGACTTCTTCCTTGATCGTATTTCAAGTAATTAGAACATTAGAATTTATTTGCGATTATAGTTTGTGTTACATACGACGTCAGTACTTAACATTTAAATCTTTATGTTTTCTAATAAATTTTTACCGTATAGCGATTAACTTTTTTCTTTCTGTTTTTTCCTGTTGTTCACTTTAGAATTCTTTAATAATTTGTATTTGACCATTTTAATGATAAACATTGCAATAACAAGATTCAGATCGCGTAGGTAACTCTTATCTACTGTACATAATTTGTTGAATAATAAATAATTAAGATAAAAACGTGACCAAGAAACATGCAAACAATACCAAGTTAAGTTACATTGTTTGCACGTTTTTTTGCTGAATAATTTGCTCAGCAAGACACTATGGAAATAGTATAATGCTCTGAAGTCTGAACGACTAAAAACACTCTGATCTCTGGAGTCAACCTTTGTACTTATCTGTCAAAATTAAAATAATAAAAAAGCATCAATGAAATACTCCAAAACATAGTAAAAAATATGCATTTAAAGATACAAACACGAAACGCTTGTCTGTTAAAAGTTTTATATTTGCGTCAGCAGGAAATCAAAGTTTTACTTCAGGTTTTATGCACTAGTACTATTAAAACTTCTGAATATAAAACTATTTTTAGAATCTATATTCAGAGGCACTCGATGGGAGGTCACGGGAGTCCTCTATGACCTCCCAAAAAATTGTCATAACGATTCGGCAAATTTGAGGACATAATTGCAATATTGAAATTTTTGAATGCTCGAATGTCCCATTTCATTAGAAAACCTTAATGTGTGCATGCCCCTGTTTTTTTTTTTTTTTTAAATCGGCAAATGTGAGTTCCATTCGACAAATTGAGATTTTCTGCCCTCTCAAAAAATTTAAGTTCGTGGCGCGCCTAGCTATATTTTAGAAATATAAGCTTTTCATCTGTGATCTGAAAGTGTTGCGTTCTTGTCAAAATTACAGCTTTTTAATTTGAAGCATAATTTTTACATTATTATGCAATGTTAGTCATTTTTTTTCGTTTTGAAAAACATGCTCATTTTTTAGAAAAGTAGCTGTTCCTGTTTTAAAACTACAGTAGAACTTCAATTATTCGAAATTCTGGTAACCTTGAGCTAAGGATAGCGTCTGATTAAACTGACGAAAGTTTCCTTACAGTTTAACTTAACTACTTACACTTCTTCGCATGGCGAAAGGGGTTCCTTGTAACTCCTAAGCACGTGTCTGCAATAATTTGCAATTTTTCTGCAGTAAAACGTTGGTAATTCTTTCACTTAAGTATCATACGTATTACGTGTTACAAAATTCTTCAAAAATACCTAAAATCACACGGATTTTGTTTTTCTTTTTAAATTTTGAGAAACTGGTGTAAGTACATTTCTTTGCGTGGAAGGTAAAACGTAACATATTTTTTTTTTTTCTTTTTTGGAGTTCTTATGTAATGTATACAAATAAGGTTTACTTTAATTTTGCAGCTGCTGCTAAACATTTTTTTAAACTTTAAAACAAAATCTTTAGCGTTTAAATGGACTCCTAAGTCAACGATCCAATTATACATTAGATAGGTTTCAAAATAAAAGTACCCATAAGGCAACCTTAATTTCAGATCATACAGAGTCATAATTTACATTTTATCACTTTAGGGAGTATTTTTGTTTTAATACCTACTCATTGCTTTTCCCAATGTTTTTTTTTTTTTTTGGTTATTTTTCATGTCCACAAGCTTTATGTGGTTCTAACAATTTTTGTTTTGACAGATGCTTTTATAATATAAGCCCTAATGATAGTCCTGGAGTCAGCAAAGATAACATAGAGAAGAATCAAGTTCTCGATGTAAAACTTTTGACATAGATTAAATTAGCAGCAGCGATATTTCAAATGAATTTCTGTAATTTTACTGTAAAAACTTCGAATATGTAACTATAGGCATTAAAAAATAATTTGGTAATTTTTAATGGAGTGAATGCTTCGTTCTTTCTCATGAAAACAGTATAACATAATTTTTGCAGTGTTAAAATCAATTTATCACTTGATTACTTGTACCCATAAACCTGACAGATTTTATTAAACCAAGCAAAAAATTGTTTATTTTCAGTAGCTCTGGAATTTTTAACGAACACATATTTTTTTTCAAAATCTATGTAAACTTTAAAAGGTTAATAGGATAAAATATTATCTAATCTATAATTATATTCAGTTGAAAATGAAAATTTGTTCTGTGTTATCTAAATGCTGAATACTGCACATATGGTGTAAAATACAAAGTTAGTTTGTAGTATGTCTAAAAAAAGGAAGGTCCAAGTGCAAGTTATATATTATCATTGTTAAGTTTACACGCCAATTCCTCTGTAAAACGTATATTACTGCTAATTTTAAAGAGCGATTCCATTAAAAAACAGTATATTACTGATAATTTTACAGTTTATCATTGTTAGTTTCACAGGGCAATTCCATCAAAAGACAGTATATTACTGCTAATTTTACAATTTAGAATTGTTAATTTTACAGTTTTAGTTTTGAACTTTAGCTGCCAGTATTATAATGTAAAAAACAACTGATTTTTCTTTTTTTGCAGTGTAAGCCATCTTTGGTAACATTAAAGGTGGGTAGTTTTTCAAAATTGGAGCTCCAAAAACGTATCTTTAGCTAACCTTCGATGATGTTAAAGGAAAGAGTTCTCGGAAGGTTTCCCCACGGACATTTTTAGGAATTAAAAGACTAAAAACAAAACTTACTACTCTTTTTATAATATAAGCGAGAACTGAGGAGAAGGAGGAATGGGGAGCACTCCTTCTTAAATTTTCCGTACTTTAGCTTTAAAAGGGCAGTTTTAGGCGATTTTTGGAAACGCAAATAGATTGAAAGGTTCAGGGATCTTCACTAGCAGTTTTTGAAATTGAAATTTCAGAAACTCATTTGTAAATGAATTTTGAAAATGTTATTTGAAAAAGGGAATTTCCGGCTCTTCCCCGAATTGTTTTTGAAAGTGAAGCCTAAAAACGAAATTTTAGACCGGCTTTAATGATCTTTCTGAAAGTTTCCAAAATAGGAGTCCTAAATACCCAAAATTCCTCCAAAATCTATCACGCATGTACACGGTGATTAATATTTTCTGGAAGTGGTCAAAATGATTCATCTATTTAACACTGCAGTTTCAAAATTCTAGAATTTTCACTGATAGAATAATTCCTTCTATGGCTTGGATTTTGAAGAAAGTAAAAATGGTTTATGAAATATAATTGAGATATTATAAGATCAAACTACTCCATATTACCGCAGTTAAACATTATTGAAAGTTTGATTAAAATCACCTAATGGTTACTGGAAACAACTATCATTTTAAGAATGATAGAAAACATAGGAGTAAAAATGAAAGAAATAATTCTATGTGAAATCAAGCATGCTTATAAAGAAAAAAATATTAATACTGCACAGTCAAGGGATCAAAAATACATAATTCGAAAACTTTAAAATTAGCTCTCGTCTACTTTTCCCGTTGCTAAACGAACCGTCTGAACTTTGCAACGGATTCTATGACGCCAATCAGTCTCTTAGGAGGTCTTCTTCGAAAAAGTTATATAACGACTAAATTTTTGAAGGAGTACGATAAAAAGTATCAAGTTATGCATCTTACTGACTATATATTTTTTTTCTTTTCTCCTCAAATTTCATACGTAAAAGAAAAAAAACCGCTCACCCATCTGAGGGAAAAACAATTCTGTTCCAAAATTTTTGATAATTCAACTTGCGCTATGATACCCCCTCTGGGCCCCCCTTAATTTCGACACAAAATTGAGTTGAAAGTGTATTTTGGATATATTTAATCTTTACGTAACTTAGCTTGGATTTAACTCTAAAAATATGACAAGCTTACATTTTTTTTACGCAACGTTTCAACAAAAAATTGAAAAAAAATCATGAGAGAGTATAAAGCATTTTGCATTATAAAACGTCTATTGCTTATTAAATTAATTCTTAAAAAAATATTTGCACGAATATTGTGAATTTTCAGTAATATTTTTCGTTTAATCGAAATTTCACACTCCAATTTTTTCACAATATCAAATACAATTACGGAACTTGAAAGAAAAACAACTAAAAGTCATTTTCTTCAATATGGTTTGTTTTTTTAATAGGATTTATTCTTCTATTCACGCATTTCATAATCTGTTGAAAAGAGCAATTTCAAACACAGTTTGGAAATTCTGTAAGAGGTAAAAGAAAGTTTCTCTCTTTTTCCTCACTCTTAATTTCCCGTAATCTTATAAGTATCATTTTCACTAAGCATCGTTCCCCGGTTTGCCGTCTGTAAAATTCTATTTAAGCTTTCATTGTTATTGCTTTTGGAAGAAGGACAGAGGCTTTAAGCCCAGCTAATAGGACTTTTAATGCTTCCATTACTGAGCTAAAAAAGGAATATTCTGACCTTAATTACAAATAAATTATGAATTGAGTGTTATTAAGCTTTCTGATAGGATTGACTGTATGCAGTCAGTATAACTTTAATAACAGGATTAGAAACTCGAAATAAAAATGGCGGTTTGAAGAATTTGAAAGATTTTCCTACGGTAATTTCGTTTAGCTTGGCAATTATTCATGCTTTGAAATTTGATTCAACGTCTTGTATAAAAGGGAAAAAGACGAAATGGGCGTAACAAAAGGATTTATAAAGAAACGGCAATCATTCTTGACATTCAAGCTGAATTTGAGTTAAATAGTAGTTACTGTAAAACATTAAATTTCTCCACGCCTATATAAGTCTTTATCATGTTTATTAAGAATGTTTGTTTGTAACAGTTGCTCAAATTAACTGATTCATTATTTCTAAGGTGAGTTACAAGCAAATGTATGAAAACCTTTTTTTTTTCAAAACGCAAATCATTATCTGATTTTTTTTTTATTTGTTCAATATGCATTGAAAATAATTTTTAGAAAATGATTCTCAAGAATTTAAAGCTATATTTTGAACATAACGTTTTGAAAATTTTAGAAACTAAATGCTGTTAATTTCATGAAAAAAGGGTATTTTTAAAGCAGTAATATTATATTTCTTCCGAAACATTTAAATAATAATCAAGCAGCGGTTCCTTTTTTACAGCGTTAAAAATATCACTCTCCCAAATTATTTATACCAAATTAGCAATATGGAGAACATATTTTACAAAATTATTAGCTTTCAGTCGTCATAATCACGTTCGATGTCTTGAAACTTTTCACTAATTGAAAAAAAAAAAAAATGCAGTGTTAAATCTAACCAAAGCTTAATGCAGTTAATTCCTAATATTTTGGTGTTGTGTAAGTTTCATTAAATTCTGATTGAATTCGTTGGGTTTAAAATGCATCTTAGTTGCCAGTGCAAAATGTACTTCCTTAAAGCCATATTTTGCCAAGTTAAAAATAATAATTATTTTTCCTAAAAATTGCTATCATAGAGCGCAAGTTGAAACAAAGTTTTCAAACTGACCTAAAAATGATTTGTTGATGGCTTTCAATCAATTTCAGATAAACATATAAAAAACGTTCATGGTTCTGTTCTAAATTTTTACATAGAGTCACAAATTTTAAATACAGTTTTTCAGCAAGGTTCCTTGTTTTAGCTTGAATGTTTTACTAAAATACGGCCTCTCGGTAGTTAAAAAAAAAGGCAGTTACTTTTTGTTTAACTTTCAGTCGTAATCTTTCAGTATTGAGAGGTGTACACAAACCCAAACGAGCAATATTAATGCTACTAGGATATTTAAGAACATCCATTTTCTTTCTGAAGCAAAGAGTTTTGACATTTTTCTAAACCGCAAACAGAGTAGTGTCGAAAGTATTTATAGAGAATGGTCAGTACCACTTTTTTCATTGTACGGATAAATTATATTTATCCATGTGACTGTCCAATACGATCAGACTATTATAGATGGAATATGTCTACGTTTTGTTTTCCACCCTTCATTCTTCTCTCTACTTTTTTTGAAATATCTTGTGTGATCAAAATAGGTGATGAGTGATACTTCTCCATTATCATTCCAGCAAACAGCTGCTATCACATTATGCATATCGAATTTCCTGTCGGATGTTTCACGATCTATCTTTTCCAAGATTTTCGATGACTTTAAGGGACATTTTCCCCTTTTTATTTCCCCTTATTTTTCCCGTGGAAAAGAAGTGTTTGTTTCTGAGATGAATGACATACCTTAAAAATAGTAATTTTTTATCGATGTATACGTTGTGTTTCGTTGGAGCTTCAGTGATGTACATTGAATCAACAACTACTAAGGATAATCTCATCTCTTTTCATTTAAACATTTATTTTCTCTTTTTGATTGCCGGAATCATATCCTGAAGTTTACTTCTCTTTTGGACGCATTCATATGGTATAATATGAAAAGTAAAGTAATTAAAAGAGAGGAGCATTCTGAGCTTTAATGAAGTTTCACTTTTTCAACAAATTATTAATTGGATGAACTTCTGAATAGCGGTCTAAATCAACACTGGCATTGTTGTGCGAACGGTAAAAAATAACAATAACATTTGATTTCAAAGTTTCTTTTTTGACATAGTGTAAATAACAGTATTATTACCTGTATTAAAAGTATTTTTCCAATTTATTTTTTATCTTCATAGATGGGGATCTCTGCCATAGAAGTTCATTTTCCAAAATCATTTCAACTTGTCAGTTTGCCCCCGAAAAGTTAATCATTCCATTATTCATTGACCAAAAATTTTCAGTGATTTTACATGAATCAGGCGGCAACATCACCATTTTAGGGTCATTATCATAAACTTCAACGTCTACAGACATTAGCTATTCTAAAACTCATTTAGTTAAGGATTTTTGACTCAATGTGCCAAAGATACTAATTCTTTATCCTAGTCTCATGTGAGATTAGTTAGCACAATTCAAGTAGAGAACATTTTAAGTCAAAAAGATAGCGTAACCCAATGCTCGTAGCATATTAAACAAAAAATATCTCTTAGAATCCCCACAAAACAGTTTCATTGACCATTGTTCCAAAATTGCGTATGTTATTAAATTTTTATAACATTTTTGGAGTCGACTCTACTGAAAAAAAGCTCAGATATGTTCGCATATGGGTGACCTGGCGACCATAGAAGTGTATTTTACTGTAATTCTATCTTCAGGACGAGACTGAAAACTTTCATAAAACCTTTTTAATTTTTTCCAGGTATTTCTCAGTGAGAATACCGAGTATAGCAAGAAAAACCAGACAAGCAAATTTAATGTAACTTCATTGAAAATGAATAAAGTTATTTTGCTAACAAATACACTTAACTGATTTCAAGTTGGCTACATTATGCAACAATGCAGAGGAGCAACCGCCTTTTGAAATGTTTAACTATGGGTCGCAAGTTCACCTGTAATCTATCCTATCTCCGCTGAGGCGATCGCTTCAGAAAGTTTCAACTTTTGCGTGGTTTAGGGTATACCTCAAACTTCAAAATAGATATACTCTAAATTCTATGGGATTGCGATCGAGCGAGTTGGGTATAAACTCTACAGATGATGTCATGTCACGAAAATGCACTTTGAATCACTTTTATTCTTTTTGACCTTTTAAGCTGGTGCAGAGTCTCGTTGAAGCACAGATATTGCAGTATTGGTTTTTGTCCTCCGGAAATGCAAAAGCTTCCAAAATGTCGCGCGGTACACTTTTTGATTCATTTTACACAACCATCATAAGAAACAGATATTTGGTGCCGCTTGCGCAAATTCCGCCCAAGACCAAGACGGACCTTGGCTTTTGGTGATGTTCAATGTTTGATGAGGAGCTGATTTCTACAGACCAAAATCTACCGTTTTGGGAGTTTTGAGCTGCTTCATAAGATAAAAGGAATCTCTCAAAGTGCTGGCTTGTGACCATACACAATAGTTTTTACCATCTATTGAGCCGCACGAGTTTTTTTCGTCAGTGAAAGTCTGAAACTGTTTAGAACTTGTTAAACTTCTGTCCAGCTCTATTTTTTGCAATTAGCCATATTTAATTGTCACTTATTACCGTTTAACGACCGACCTTTCTCGTGTAAAATTGTAGATTTCGTTGAACTCGCTCTTTGATAGTATTGCGGTGACTGAAAGTGTTCACTGTTCGTTTTTTGTTCATTTCCTGAACATCGACTATCATTTCCAAGCCCTATGAAACGACAGATTGCATCATACACTGTTTGCCGACACGCATTAAACAAACGAACTATCTTAAACAACGTTCCTTTGTTAATTTAAATAGCAGATAATTTGCTTGATATTGTAAAAATCCCCAAAAACAATACTTCAACTAGGAGCTAAAATATAAACTATTTTTTATTTGAGGTGGTATGAACTTGCTGCTTAAATCAATTTGCGAAAAGCGTAGTATCAGGTTCATTGATGTATGGAGTCATTGTAAACGGGATTGGATTGCTAGGGATGACCTGCATCTGAGCTCTATAGGGGTCAAAATCGTTAGTGGTTTAATTTTAAGGACTTCGGAGTCAAAAAACTAAGTTTGAATAGGGACATGGTTCAAACATCAGGTTTCGAGAGGAAGAAAATTTTTTAGGTATTGCTAGAAATGAAAATAAAGTGTCGAACAAGAGTAATAATTTTAGCAATTGTGATTTAGGAAATCTCAGGGTGTTAAATAAAAGCAATTTGGGCATGCTTAAAGTTTACTATACAAGTGCTCGCAGTATTAGGAACAAGATGGAAGAATTGAAAAGCATAATTCTAGATGAGAAGTTTGATGTCATCGGAATTACAGAGACATGGGCTACCGAATTTTATTACATATTGCTGGGTATAATTTGTTTACACAAGATAGAGTAGGCAAAAGAGGTGGTGGTGTTTTCTTTTATGTTAGAGACAATTTCATTTACAATGAATTGGTCATAAATGATAAACCTACTGATATTGATATGGTTTGGCTGGAGTTGATGAGCAATAAGGGCAAAAAACTGCGCTTTGAAAACATTTATAGGCCACCTAATTCAAGCCAGGGACAAGAAGAACAGATGTTTCGTATTATTTGTGATGTCCAGTAAGGGATGTGTCATCATAATGGGGGATTTCAATTTTCCGGGTATTGATTGGAATAATTTTTATCCTAGTAATGGCAGAGAAGAAGAATTTTTAAAAGTAATTGGTAATTGTTTCTTAGATCAAGTTGTAACTCAGGGGACTCGAGAGGGGGCCATTTTGGATTTTCTGTGACGTAGGAAGTTCTGTTCAGGGGTTGTGTGTAGGGGATCATATTGGAGATAGTGATCCTAACAGCATTAGGTTCTGGATTGAATTTGAAGTGTACAAAGTTGAAAACTTTATGCTTGTGCCCAATTTCAGAAACACTGATTTTGTTGCACTTAGGCAAAGCCTGAAAGAAGTTTTTTCGTCAAGATTGGAAAATAATAACGTAGATCAGCAGTGGACAGAATTTAAGGAAAAACTGGCAAAAACGGTTGGGGGTTAAGTTCCATTTAGGAGAAAAGGTGTTAGTACTAAAATTTGCCCCATGTAGTTCTCAAGGGAGACTAAAGAAGCTCTAAATTATAAGCAAGCGGCTTTTTGTCAGTTTAAGGAAACTGGTCAGAGTGCAGATAGGCTCCAGTATTGTAAAGAAAGATGAAATTTAAGTATTTGGTACGGATTTGGAAAAGAGAATTGGAGCAAAGGCTAGCAGAAAACATTGATGGGAATCCTAAAAGATTTTTTGCTTACGCTAATTCTGGGAAAGCTCGAAACAGTCAAACTGGGCCATTGGTAGATGAGCATGGAAATTTAATCCAAAACGGTAAGGATATTGCAAATGTTGACACTTTCAAGACAGAAGCTATTATGCAGCTTGATGATTTTGTGTTTTCTAGGGAGGAGGTTCTATTTCATTTGAAAAAAAATAAAGCAACTAAAGCTCCGGGATCAGATAATATTTATCCAAAAATTTTAGCTGAATGTGCAGAGGAATTAGTGGATGTTATTTTAAATATTTTCAATGCTTCTTATAACTCAGCGACAGTGCAAGAGGACTGGAAACTGGCTAACATAACGCCGCTCTTCAAGAAAGGTTCTAAAGGTACTGCTGGGAATTATAGACATGTAAGTCTGACTTCAGTGGTTTTTAAGATTTTCTAAACTTTGGTCAAACTTAATACTATGATTTTTTTAGAGACTAATAGTCTGTTGACTAGTTTGCAGTATGGGTTCAGGAAAGGTACATCGTGTGCTACTAATTTATTGCATTTCTACGACAAGGTTACCTTGGCTTTAAATAACAAAAAGTGTGTGGATGTTGTTTATATTGATTTTCAAAAAGCTCTTGATAAGGTATGTTGCTCTTCTCAGCAAATTAGCTAGAAATAAGAGGAAAAACTTTACTTTGGGTTAGAAATTAGCTGACTGGAAGGAAACAAAGAGTAGTTGTGAGGGGAAACTCTAAATCTAGTGATGTTTTAAGCGGGGTTCCTCAGAGTTCAGTTTTAGGGCCTCTCTTGTTTATTATTTTTATGAATGACATCAATGAGAATATTTCTGGAAGCATGAATTGTTTAGCTGATAATGTAAAAGTTATGGGGATGGTAGAAAATGAAGAACAGGTGAAACAGCTTCAAGATGATTTAGATTATATTACTAAGTGGGCGGATGAATGTGGTATGGCAGTTAATGTAGGGAAATGTCGAGTGCTACACTTAGGTCATGGAAATAAGCGTACGAGTTATCGTGTACAGGGTTCAATCATTAGTCAATCAGAAAATGTTATTGATGTGGGTATCTTAATAAATCAGGACTTCAAGTTTAGTCAACAGTGCAGCATTGCAAGTTACAAAGCCAACAGAATGCTCGGGTTTATCAACAAATATATTTCAAACAAATCTAAGATGGTTCTTCTGCTTTTATATAGGAGTTTAGTTAGACCCCATTTGGAGTATGCTGTGCAGTTTTGGTTGCCTTATCTGAGGAAAGAAATTTGTCTATTGGAAAGGGTTCAAAGAAGGGTAACTAGACTAGTAAGGGACTCTTAGATTTAGATCATGATACCAGACTTAATAGGCTTAATATGTATAGCCTGGAACAAAGAAGGATCAGAGGGAACATGATTCAGTTGTTTAAATTTATTAAAATGAATAATGTTAATGAATTAAATTTTTGCACCAAAAGCAGGACGAGGGGTCATTGTTTTAAGCTATTCAAATTTCAGGCTAACCTGGAAATAAGGAAAAACTACTACTTTAGTGGGGTTGTGGGTACTTGGAACAGTTTACCGGAAGAGGTGGTAATGAACAATGGGGTGGATAGCTTTAACAGGGCCATTGATCTTCATTAGGGACTAATAAATTGACTAGCACCAGACTAGCTGGGCACGAGCCTGTTGCTGGTCGTCACACTTCTAGTTGTATTTGTATTTGTATACAAAAATAAATGAACACACTCAAAAAAAAATAAATTTCTTCACATCTATTTGATGATGCAAACTTCGTCCGAGTTTTTTTGCTGCACTCTGTACATAAAACTAGTTCGTTATTAAAATGTGAAAATAGTTCTGGTATATTTTCACAAGTAATTGCATATTGCAATTGGAAATTAAATTACGCAGAATAAAATAGCCAAAAAATGAACATATTAAACAATTAGAAAAAAAAATCAATTAAAAATAACGACTACTGAATGACTACTACTTAAAATTTTCTTAAAATTTAATTCTTAGTAAACTTGAAGATTTTTAACAACGGAGAAGAAGAAAAAAAAGAAAGAGGGAAATATTAAATAAGTAGGGGAGCCCCGGGCAGGTTTTCGCGCGGGGCACGTTTTCGATTTGACTTTAACTCGTTAGCGAGCCGGTAGAGCGAAGCACCGACCAGACTATTTGAAAGGCAGTGCCACTAGACAACAACTACGAGAGTTTCAGTTGGACGGCTGTTCACATCGCTGCGTAACGTCAGTTTCACTTGTTTTTATACAGGTAAGTAAATTTTGACGACCTTATTTAAACTAAAAACAAACATATGCGTTGTAAATTAAGTTTTTGTCTTGTAATATTTCGAAAGAGCACATTTAGGAGCTACCAGTAATGTGATAGTTTGTCCATAAAATTCTTTTTTTTGACCGTCTGCGTGAAGTTAAAGGAAAAACATGGCGACGGGGCACGTTTTCGAACACCAAGCGGGGCACATTTTCGCATCGAAAACGTGCCCCGCCCCCTTCGATCGCTACTATTTATCGATGTGTATTATATTATTTACTCTTAAATGAAGCATAAATAGTTAAATACACATGAAAAAGTAAGCTTCTTATTTGACAACTTATATTTTTAAACAAAAAACAGACCAAAAATGAATCACAATCTCAATCATTCATGAGAGATACATGTTAAAACAAAATAGGCCCAAGTGCTTATAAAAATAGCATTAAACTGATATGTTCGCAGAATGACTTGATTATTATGACTTTAAATTGATCTGTGTGTTGGGTTTTCAGATTTGTCATTATACGACACTACAAAAAGAAGTCTGAAAGAGGCAAGTACACCATAAAGACTATGGTAGAAGCTGTCAACAAAGTAAAAGAAGGAAGAAGTATGAAAAGTGTGGCGGCAGAGTTCGGATTGTGCGACAGGACTTTGGTAAATTATTGTAGAAAGTTAACCTCTGAAAAGGTAATTGAAAACTCCCAGAAAGTTCTGTGCTCCTGCCTCATTAAGTGTGACTTCTGGCCCATTAAGTGCGGTTTCTGACAGGGTGTTAGGGATTTTTCACTTGAATCCAGATATCTTTACAGAAGCCGACTACATGCCAGCCTATTTCACCGACAGACCTGCCCCAGTGCAGGCAAAGGTGTACAGGCCTATAACAGGGCAGCACGAAGAGGCTGATACTCAAGTTCTAACACAGCCAAACGTAGGTTGTCCCACCCCAGAAGAAGTGAGACCTCTGGAAAAAGCGAGTCCGAGGAAGAAAGAAGAAAAAGTCGACCATTTTGACCGACACTCCGGTCAGAGAGCACTTAGACTAGATCAGCAACAAGCTAAGCAGAGAAAACAAATGAAAAATGAGAATGAAAAGAAAGATAACAAAAATGTAAAAAAAAAGAGTTTATTTAAGAGACAAATTTGGAAAAACTAACAAGCCCGAAGAAAATGAAGAATTAGGTGATGAAGAGGAAGAAGACTGTGCTTGCATTTACTGCTTAGAATTGTACAGTAAATCTAAGGTTAAAGAGATATGAGTAAAGTGCACTCGTTGCAAAAGATGGGTACACGAGTCTTGCATCAAAAGAAACCCTATGTTCTTTGTATGCATTAACTGTGACAGTGACGATGACGTTTAGTGTTTTTAACAGTATTAAAATTATTAAGTAGCCAAGTTGGTGATGAGTTTTTTTAAATGCATATTTACTGAAAATCAATAAATAACCTACCTTGAAAATATTTGTTTGATTTCCTAAATTATATTGATATAAGTGCATGCGAAAACTTGCCCCTGTCTATTATAAGGTATGCGAAAACTTGCCCCGGTCACGGGGCACATTTTCGCACGTGACATAACGAAAATTAAAACTTTTTTTTGGTAAAACAAAGCTTAATTAATTGATGTAAGTAATGCCACGTTTTAGCCAAGGTTTCTCTGAATGGTGTAGTACAGTTTTTTCAAACTTAGGTAAATAAATTTAAAAAAAAAAAATTAAAAAAAGCGCAAAAACCTGCCCCGGTCTCCCCTACGATTTATCTGAGATTTCATTCTAAAGAATGGTAAACTTGCGGGTAACCAAAATCGTGATTGAACCGTGATTATAATAACCAAAAACTCTCATTATATAAAAAAAAAGAGCTTGAACGAAAACTATATGATATTCCAATTATTTCACAACAGTTTTGAGCAAATCAGTTAACTAATAGTGATTTGCGTCCCAGAGAACCCTTCCTCCTAAAAATCACGTTGTTTTAATTCATAGTTCCATTAAAACTTCTAGGGAATATCAGCTCCCGGACAGCTGTATCAAGTCTCAAAAGTAAATACCCGTATTTACTCGCAGGCTATCTTTGACTACATTTAGCGGACCAGTTACTGAGACTATCAAAGATACGAGTAGTACAGCTTCAGTTGACACAGGATAAAGGGATAGGCTGCTCTACTTGTGCCGTATTGTATGATCAAACACGGATGCGCCTTAAATCCTTTGCATAATTCTATCTCTCTACTAGTACCGGATATTTCCCTTTAGAAGGCATAAATATCGATAGGGTTCGATTGACTCTTTGCGATATATGAGATTGAACTTTCAATTTCGGTAAGGTGTATCCTAATCTCTGTACATAAGATTTAAAAAAAATAATAATGAAGTGATTAATTTAGAAATCAAGTTGAATTTATGTTCAAAAAGCTGAAATACATACCAGCATAATGATAGATATTATGTAACTGTTTATAAATACTTGTACGCAAAAACTAATCTGATATGCTTTGAAGCTTGATTTCTAAACTTTTTCTTTCTTTCATTTTTTTCCGATTTCCAAGAGTGTAAGTTTCATGCTCACTATAAAAGAGAAAAAATAGTGATGAAACAAGGTTTTACATTTTTGGACACATACACACATACACACACGCACACACACACACACAAAGCAAACAGATAGCGAGAAATGCTCAAAATATTTTAAAAAAAATATTTAAAATTATGATTCATTTTTAGGAAAAGAAAGAATACAAGATGAAGAAAAAGAAAACCCTCCATAAAATTTCTTAATTAATCATTGTTTTATTCAATATACAAACGAAACTTTTTCCTTTCTGCTTACATTACACGCATAAAAACAATAAAATGGCCTAAATACCAATAATAGTTGCAGACATGCGTTTCGGAGTTACAAGAAACCTCCTTTTCAGTAAAATTAGACTATAAAGTTGTGCAATGTATAGACATCAAAATTTCAGCGTTATCCTATTTATTATCAAAGAAATATAATAAAGGTACTCTCCTGTGATGATGTTGTTATTTGTTTATTTTTGATAAATCATATGATCCATGAATGTCCATCCATGATCGTACTAGGTTCAGTAGAATGGAAACGAGGACATTACTCTTATTATTAAGCTTTTATTTTCATGCATTATATCTAGACATATTAATTCAAATGGTACTCAGCCCACTAAAAGGCATTTGGATATTCAAATAATAATGAGAAAGGCACATTTTTCAATACAAATACAACTGATCAAGAATGTCTTACCTCCTTTTTCTCACGAGGCATAGGGGCCGCATCTGAACTGTTTTTTTCCCACACCCACTATATCTCCTTTCCGTTCATCTTCTCTTTTCAAACTTTTCCCCGGAACCCCGGCAAATTCCTCGCCAATTCGCCTCCCTCGCAGTAAAACAAAACACGCCAGAAGCGCTAACACACGCACGTTTTCAACTGCTCTTTCGCGAGAGAGGTTATCATAATGAAGAGATTTCGATAATCAGACCAAACATACATGTAATGTCGGCATTACATTCTTATGGAAAAAAAGTATAACAGAAAAAAAAAATAAATAAAGAACCAAAAAACTCTTTCTTCTTTGACTAATAGTTAGAAGTACAACAAATCTGTCCATTCACCCGAAATGCACAGTAGAAAGTGCAGTTTTTAAAACTTTGTGAAGAATCTTTTTCCCAATAAAATTAGAAACGATTTGGAAATGAACAATAAAAATAATCTTTTTTATAATATTCGAGTAGATCATTGAAACATAATCAACTGCTATAAATCAACCTTTGCTCTAAATTTAAATAAAGAAAAATCCATCTAGTAACGTGAAATTACGATTCATATGTTTGCGTATAATGTATAAGCCACTATAGTTAAGACATTGTTTAATCTTCTACATTGGACTTAACTAACTCAACATTTAAAACATGATCTACGTGGTCGAATACATTGATTAAAATTTGGTTATAAATCATGAAATTAATATTTACAAAATGTTATTGGAAGCAAACGTGTACTAGTTTTTGTACGGAGATCCAAAATTTCAATCGAAGAAATCAATAGTTTAATTTTTTTATGCTTAAAAATAATCCTGCTGCTGTTTTAGGTGATTCATAACATTGCTGAATGTAAATATTTCTGACACTTTTGATAACAATAAGATATCTTAACAAAACCACAGTATTGTTTAAGAAGTTACTTAAAAATTGCGCATTGTAGCGAAATGGCTATAACGCGAGTTTTTCGCCAGCATCGAATTTTAGACCTAACGCGAATTCCTCGCCCGCAAGACGAACATTTTTGGAAGGGAATCACGGTATGTAAGTTTCAGTTTTGTTATTGGCTACTAAAAATTGTTTTTACGTGAATCGACTTTCATCCCTTTAGCATCAATGACAGCGGAAGTTCCCTCATTGTACTAGTCTGAAAATCGCTTTATTAGTGTATACAAATAGCTACTCCTCATTTTTCTTTTTTCATTCTAAACTCAAAACGTTGATGAAATTTAAGGACACCTAAGAATGCTGTTTCGTCTACAGTTTGTGGAGATAGATATAAAAAGAGACAGTTTCTGGCAATTAAAGAAAAGCTAAAGGTTCTCGACATTACGTATAAATGAATCTTTTATGTGTACAATTAAAAGTCAAGAAAAAGGAAATCCGTAAAACTTCGTGAAGTAAGCAAAATACAAAAAACAATATGAAAATGGAATCTGTTCTCGTATTGTGGATTAAAGAGATCAGGAAGAGGAATATTATCATCGATAGAGACGTAATAAAAGAGCTAGAGAATTTACTGTATTAAGAAATATATTAGAAGACCGGTTTGATACGCAGCATAAACCATCATCTTCTGCATTTTTTTTAAGTTACAAATATTATTATTGAATCTACTGCACATTACTGTTACAGTGCATTAGTTAATTATTACTACATAATGTACGTACCGTGCTGGTTTATTTTATGTCTCTCTTTCCCATTGATCATTCGTGCAGCGTAACAGTGTTTTATGCTCACTAAATCAGCTTTAAAAAAACAGTTAAAATTAATTGCTTTATGCAAGAAACGGTAATGTATACTTGAGGAATGGTTTAAAACAGTTTGAAGTGTTGTTTACAAGTGTCTAAAATAATCGGGCATATTAGAAAAACTTGTACACATACCACAACGCGAAATTTCGACTTACGCGAGGGATCTTGGAACGCATCCCTCGCGTAAGGCGGGACTCGGCTGTAAATCATTTCTCTAGAAAGGACCTTTTGTTTTCATTACTTCATGAACTTTGACCTGCAAATCATTTTAGTTATAAATTATGAAGTTGAGAGAAGTGCGATTTGAATCAAACCTGAAGTAACTTTTGTACGGATGCCCAAAATTTCAGGGTAAAGAAATATTCAATGGATTTTTTTTTTATGTTTAAAATTAAATTTTTCTGCCATTTTAGAGGCCGTATAGCATTCCTGAATGTATGAGTTAGTAACTATTCCAGAAAAGTGAGAGATCCTAAAACTACCTACGTATTTTGTTGGGAGGATAATCAAAATAAATGTATTATGACGAATAATGGAAGCCATTTGTCAGTAAAATGCCTACTATTTATCATTAAGTTTGACCTGTCCTAGTTCTTAGAATAAAACAAAGTATTGTATGATGGTAAACTGTCTACTTTGAAATAATTTTTAATATTTAAAAATAAAGTTTTTTAAATTGGACATTCTAAACATATTTTTGAAGTCTTTGTCTATTTCAGTCTAGCACCCTATAGCCCTTGATCAGGAAGACTGAGATGGGCCAAGTTGGCTATGGCCCCCATAGGCTGCCGTGCCACTGAGTTTGGTTTTGGTTTGACTATTTAAGTTTTTGTACTAGCCCTTATCAAAATTTTAAGTAACATATTTAAAAAAGGACTTTAATCGTAGATCATTCTTATTTTTTCCCACTGCGCATGATGACTGAGTAAATATAAATGGTTCATTTAGTTCCATAAATGTAAAATATGTTTTGTAAAGCTTGAAGATAGTACTCAACTTGACTTCGGAAAAGAGGGGAGGGGAGATGAGGAATGAAAATTTAGTTTGTAAACAGGGATAAGAATGCTATGAGGATGAAAAACGTTACTTTAAAGCAACACTTCTTAAATTTGGTTTATTTCTTACTTAAATGCTACAGCATTTGTCAATTGATTTAGAAATTTGAATAAAATCCTTCACCGCGACAAATTAATAGATTACCTAACTTTCAAAACAATCGATTTTCAAAGCTTTACATATGCATTTGAACTAGTTAAGACTTTTAGTTAAAATTTATCAGTTCACATTGAGTTTTGCATTAAGTTAGTATAAGCTGGAGATAGTTTAGATTCCAACCCTCCATTATGCAGTTTCAATGCTACTGTTGCCGCCTTTTCCATGAATGGAGCCCAAAACAGCAGAAAATAAATGATGAACATGAAATGAAAGGAGTATGTAGCATTTGGTGCGAATATATTTGAAAGAATTGACGTTAAATTCATATTTCGACTGAAGGAAGATATTTATCTTTAATCGTAATTCTGAAAGAGCTGATTCATTATTTGGTTCATTGCTTCGAATTTAAATTTCATTTAAGTTGCTGATCTTTTCTAAATTCATTTTGTCTAATTTCTGCTTAGCTCATCCGTAACTCCCATTAAAATCAGCAGCGATTTCGAAATAAAATTGCATTCAAACGGAAAACGCTGATGCGTTTCAGTTATTATATAAATCTTGCTATAAGAGTTATAATAGAATGGTTTGTTTGGGTTTAAGCTACTCAAGTATGCAAGCAACACTTACCTTGATGTGGAACGCCAAAACTTGATGATACTGTATTACTTGGAATTTAGAATTTTCATTTTTTTTAAAATTGTAAATGTCGAAGAAATGCGAATATTTTAAAGTAATAACCCAACAAAATGAAAAAAAAAAGAAAAAATAATTTGAATTTTGTCATCTTAATTTCAAATTATGTTTTTCGCAATCACTAGTGTGTGTGTGTATGTATTCGTGTGTGTTTCTGTGTGTGTGCGGGGGAGTATGTTTGAGTATGTTTGTTTGTGTGTAGGGGGTATGTGTATGTGTGTGTAGGCATACGTGTTTGTGTCTGTGTGCAAGCATGAATGTGTGGGTAGTTGTGTGTATGTGTGTGTATGTGTTTGTGTGTGTTTGTATGTGTAGGTGTCTATATGCATGCGTGTGTGTATGTGTTTGTGTGTGTTTGTATGTGTAGGTGTCTATATGCATGCGTGTGTGTATGTGAATGTGTGTAGGTGTATGAGTGTGTATGTGTTTGTGTTTATGTGCGTGTGTGTAGATGTGTATGTATGCGCGTGTGTGTAGTTGTGTACGTATGCGCGTGTGTGTAGGATATGGATTCAACCTGGAGACAATTTTCGCTATAGGAGCAGCATCGTGAGGATCCGGTCGACGGTGGTGTGCAGAGGGTGCTGGTGGGAAAATAAATGATAGCACATCAAAACAGTCAAATGAAAGCAATAAACAATCGTGATAGCTCAAAAAAAAAGAGATCAATGTACTTTAACATGCTGTTGAAACCTTCACTCGCATTTTGCTTTTTTCACCAAACACCGTAATTGAATAGCTTATTTCTCCACCAACACTCTAGTTACGCTTTCTATCGGATAAAGAGCCTCCACATAACGTTGAAACGTTTCATAAACGTCTTAAAATGGTTATCGCAACGTTGATAATGATTTTAAAACGTTTACGAAGCGAAGTGTGCTATCTTGACTAATAACTGAATGAAGCAAAAAAGAGCTACATTGAAAACTAAAAGTAAAGGTACTACACGTGCAGGAGCGAATTAGAGCCGAAACGTACTAGGAAGCCGTTCCAATACTTCTTTTTTAGATAATAGGTTCCGTTCTTATACCATGTCTTACTTAAATATTTTCTTTAACGTTCATTTTAACTTTTTATGCAGTTAGCATAATAGGTAGTATAATATTTTTTAATTTTATTATTTACAGCTTTAAGTGCTGAAGGAGGTCATGTGTAATTAATAAATATCGCTTTAAACCCCTATCGTCTTAAGACTCTGCTATTTTACATTGGCATTCCGGTACATTGGCATTCCGAAATCATTCTTGTACAATTTACATGTAATATACTCCTGCCTCTGATAAACATTTTAACAACATTTTAAAAATTTTAATACCAGCAGCTGCTAGTTTCACTGGAATAGCTAGGAATTATTGGAACTCACCTTTTCCTTCATCCTTTTCTGCTAGTGACGTCTGCTTTTTCTTCTAAAGACGTCATTATTTTTTAGCACATATTTATGTTTAAGCGAATTTTCCTCATTTGTCGTCAGTTTAAAGATTGCGATAACTTATTAAGTTAATGAGCTATGTTGATGAAATATTATGAAAAAATGCAAGCAAAATACTGTTAATCATATGTTAAGCTAAGCATCAAGTGAAACAGACACATTGTTTTTTACAAGTATGTCATTATGCTTAGTTTTTTCCCTTACCCCTAGATTTTTCTTCCCTTTTTTTATCATGAAGCCATAGATTAGGGCAGATTGGGAGACGACGTCATAGTTTTTAACTTTATTTCATGGGGGGGGGGGGGGGGTGAAATACCACAAATTTTTTTTTCTTTTCTAATCAACTAATTTATCAACAAGATGTGTACTTTTGTAATTAGTAAGAAATACATTTCGATTTGAAAGACCATTTTTTACAACAGAAAATAATAACTTAAATGTAAACCTTAACATTTTGAAATCTTGCCCCAATCTTGGGATAAGATGACAATGCATTGGAGTAAAATGCAGTATGGGAAATAAATCCACGGTGCTATTGAATCAATATTTCAATGTATTAAAAAGAAATCTATTACTAAATATATTACATGTACATGCAAATAGCATTGCTGCTTATGTTTTAAAATGCTTTCATTTTTATCTTAAGTAATATTTCTCTCCATTTTCTGACTGCAAAATTGTTTTCAAATGTAGAACACGATTTAAAAAGCCAACTGCTGCACACCATGCCTTTTGTACAGTCATATTTTTTCAACGTTTCGTTGCATTCTTCAAGACACTCGTTTTCATTTACATGTAGGAGAAACTGGGGAGGTTTCACCCACTTTTTACAAAGTTTATTATTTTTTTTTTTTAATTTCCATAAGAAAAATTTCCATTTTTTTTTTTTTTTGAAAGGAAATATATATCTAAGCAACTTTTTACATTGCTGTTTTTTTAAATTATTTTTATTTTATTTATGATTTTTCAAGAGTGTCCGAACTGGGCCAAACCTCCCCACTTGAGGGAGGTTTGACCCACCATAAGGGAGATTTTACCAACAGAGGTTAAAAGTTATAAAAACTACTGAAATGTAAATATGTCTGCTTTATTGATATTATATAATACAAGCAACAATTACATCAAAAGAAAAAACATAATTTTTTTAATTACATGAGAATGTTTCATGTTCCTACTCACTGTTGGAACACAAGTAGAATCTTCGTTTAACTGTTTGCTTTTTTAAAATCTTTTTAGACATTTTCTTACTCTTTTTCATATTATGCTTTTGTGCTATCTCAACTTTGACAGGGGTGTCTGTCAAAATTCTAGATGTGATCCGTTTTCTACCACCTTTGATTTTTCTAGGTCCTGATTTGGCAAATGGGCGCAACTGTTCAGGTGTTACGAGTTGTGAATTGGATTAATAAGGGCCTGCGTGGGTTGAATATCTTATTAAGTGTATTAAGCAAAGTAGAAAAGCAAATTTCAGTTGTGTTTAGTTTGATCAGAATTATTCACAAACGGAAAGTGTTTCAAATGACTATTATCTATATGTAAAGTGACTTTAATTACAATTAAAAAGCAACATTTATTTCGTTTGAACTAAACACGGTCTTACTTAAAACAAATATAAATAAAGTACATTTTTTAAAAAATTGTTACACCATCAAACGAAATAAAATGTGGAAGTTTCACCCGTGTCAAACCTGTCGTAACTGACGTGCATCAAACCTCCCTTAATAGCCATTTTAGAAAATATAATAAAAAACGTATTAAAATAAATTGTGAATTTTAAAATTAAGTAAATACGCTTTTAGCGCATTAAACAGATTATACAAAAAATGCAACTTACTTTTGTAAAAGTGAATGGCAAATCGCACTGAGGAGATGAACTTGCAACGCAAAATCATACTTTTTTGCTTGAAAAAGCTATTACACATGATTTCTGCTTAATTGTACTTCAAATTGGCTAAAAAAACTAACCAGCTCTTGGTTTGACTTAATATCATGCTGCCCTCTGGTGCTCACCAGTTACAAAGGTGTTTAAATATGAAAATTTCGGGGTGGGTCAAACCTTCCGTGTGGTCAAATCTCCCCAGTCTCCCCTACCTCACTTTCTGATTCTTTGTACGGAATATCAAATTCGTTTCTTCTTCTGGCAAAAATTCACTTTTTTTGGGTTAGAGGATTTTCAACCAATTTCTTCTTAACAGTCGCAATTGCTTCAGCTGTCTTACATTTTTTCAGCTTCATATTTTTCTTAGCGCCTTATTTTCCGATAGCCTTGTTTTGATTTTTTTCTTCTTTCTCAAGTCTTCCTTTTCTTTTATCCGAAGATATCAGTACTTGAGCATCTTATCTCGTCTCGCTTGGCTTTATTGTCCTGTCAGGAGGTTTTGATGAAAATTTATTCAGGTTATGTTTTCCTTCTCTTAGGACGTCGTAGAAAACTACCCTCAAACAGTATTTATCGCCTTCCCGCAAAGCATTGGATCTAGAACCCTTATAACTAGAGAGGCTGCCGACGCATCCGCCATGTTAGAACAAGCGTACTTATCGCACAACAGGGAAATACAGAATAAAAGACGTTCCGTAGAAGAAAAGATTACAGAGCATTTATAACGTAATGATAGTAAAATCATGAGAAATAAATCGATATTAACCTCGCACAAGCGAGCTCCATTTCCAGGCTGCAAGTCTTTCTGCATCTGCTGGAAATCTGAAGAGCTGAAGTCCTTTTTTGGAGCTGTTTGCACAATTAGCAGCCGAACGACCATCCATTTGACTCGATTTAACATATGCTAAAGAAAAGTAAACATCAGCAGAAATGCTATCGCTGAGAAGCACTGGACCAAGTTTGCTCCAAAATGGCGGATGCGTCGGCTCCTCCACTATAAGGGCTTTAATTGGACCAGGTGCCGGTCCGTCTAGCACTGCGAAGTAGCGGCAGACGAGCCCATTATACGACTAATACATAACCCGCATTTCAAACTCACTGAAACCAACCGAATTGTTTATCTTCTAACAAAACTAACGTAATGATGACTAATTAAATTACGTTGTTATATAATTTTGTGCACTAATCGGTATGTCAAAATCATTTAAAAACCCCACTTAAAACTAATTTATCAACAAAAACTACTTTTATACGCTCAATATGCAGAAGCCTTTACTTTAACTGAACGGAAAACTGCTTTCTTATACGGCTGTGGGTGAACCACGGGACACGGCATCTTGTACAATTCGTCGTCTTACCCTTATCTATCCTACTACACTTTTATATATACTAAATGAGGGAGAAGTGATTTGATTTTTACTACACTAAAGGGGAAGATATATGCAGGGTGCTTCAAAGTTCTTGGTAGATACTTTTAACTGTCATAGAAGAGCTTACACTAAAATAATTTTGTAAGGTTACCAGTATTAATGGATGCAACGTTAGACGAATTCTGGTGAGTGTAGTATCATTGTTTAAAAAACTCAAATGGTTGGAAGAACCTTCCACTATAACTTGTGAAATATCCCTTTTGTAAAATTTGAGGCAGTTTGGCCGTCCAATCTTGATGTTCGAAGACAAGGTAAGTTAAGTTACGGAAAATTATTGCCTGATTTAAATTATTGTTTTTTTAATGCCTAGACATTTTTCCACTACCAATAACTTGAGAGCAATCAGAGATGGACTAGGGTGTATACTGTAATGTTTTCTTCTACATGAGTGCTTATATCACCTCCTAAAATAATTACCAAGAGTTTTGAGACACTTTTTACATGTACAGGAATTACTCTAAAACAAACATACTTTACTTAGGTAACCATATTGGATTCAAGAAAAATGTGCTCATGATTAACAGAGCACATTTTTATTATTTTATTGAATTAAGCTAATGCATTTCTTTAAACGAGTATTCGCGTAAATTAACTAGTTGTAAGCCATTAAATATCAACTTATTCGCGTGTGAAATTCTAAATTCACTACCAGAAAAATGAAATCTGTTTTATGTACATTTCGTGTATTCTAAGTTTGTTAAAGCATTCTGCCAAACCTTTTCCTTACAGATGAGAAAAACTCATGTTTTCTCACAAACATTGCTCTAAAATCTTTCTTTCCCCTCCAATAACTCGTAAATTCTGTAAGTGCATAAAAATGCAGCAGTTGACCGCTGCGTAAACCACCTGTTACATATTTCATAAGGTTGAAACTTGTTACCTCCTACGCTCTGTGTAGGCAACGAAATTCCGGAGGGGGAATGAATAAGAATAAGGCCGAGCATTTAACACCATTTATTGTTTCCAACTTGGTCGGTAGCTAAAAGTTAAAGGGCGTGGTAAGCAGAACAGCAAAGAATAATCCCTCACAATGGCGTGCTGTTCCTATCTGTATGCAAGATGGTAGACTGGAAAAGTAATTTCCCCAAGGGCTTGCATGTGAAAATACAGGAAATACAAAATCTTCGAAAGCAGTCTGCTTTTAAAACCCAAGGCTTTTCGATTCTACATGGGAAGCGTTGCTAGTAGAATGAATAAAGGGAAAGCATCCAGCACCTCTGTGCAACGAGAAAATTCCCCAAAGTTGGAGACATGGCCTTTTTAGTTTTCAAAAACGAATAAAAATTGTTATGCTTGGAACGGGTTGCAAGTTTTAAAAATAATTTCCAGTTTTCAATATGTTAAGCATGAAATATGTTTGATTGTACATTTTTGGGTAATATTTTTCTATACATTTTTAAAACATAGAACGTTTGTTAAGAAAAAATATTTGCATCATTTTATTTCATGGTCAGTCACTCCCATCAAAAGCTGCTTGTTTTAACTAAATATATATCAATATACTAACGATAAAAAAATAAACAGTTTGTTCGCCAACATGCTTGAGCTATGTTTTTTAAAACAATTGCAATTTAAATAAAGACACAAATAGCGGCAAAAGTATTATTTTCATTTAAACTGATTAAATTTTACGCACCAAACGAAGCCCCTTAAAATATCAAAACTGTTTTGTAATAATACCTTTCAACAACGTAAAATATACAACCATGTAAAGAAATTGTATGACGAATTTAAAATTTAAATGTTACGTCAACATTTAAAAAAATTACCAAACTACAAACATTTAGACATAGTATAACATGAATTTGAATTTTAAGAAAATTTCGCAGTAATACGAATCTTTTGTAATAGTAAACCTTTGTAAATAATAATGTAAAACAAAATGTAAAAATTTCGTAGAAAGTAATGTGACATGTTGTCATAACTTCATACGAAATATACGACATAATAATGACATGTTGTCAAATGCTACTTCGTGAAACAGAAAATCTCTAACAATGAAACATATTTGCGAGAGACTTTTTATAGTTATTTAAAATTGTTTTTACCATTTTGAAAGCTGATTTGTTGTGTTGATTTTTCCTTTTATTACCAGAGTTTACTGCATTTATTTTTTATCTACAAGTTATACTTATGTATCAGTCAGATGTAGATTGCGTTCACATTCGTAGATTAATGTCACTCATAAACTTCTCCAACACTCAATTGTTAATTGTTGATAAAGACACGTTACTTTAAAGTTAGATATTTAAATAGAGACTGCAATATGCGACGTTTTAAACTATCAATTGTTGATTGCCGCAATAAAGACAGGTATTTAAAAATATATATTTTGAGAAATAAATAGCTCGTTGCCACAAAGTAAAAATGAGAACAAAATAACCTTAAAAGTTAAAAAAAAAAAAAAAAAAAAAACTGGTTAAAATCATAATAGTTTAAAACAGTTTTAATAACTACTATCAGTTAATCATGGATGTTTCATTCCCTTATTAGTCGTAGGGGAACGCTGCCTATATTGGACCCCCTAAGAACAAGAGGTCCGTGTTGCTAAATGAGAAGCAAAATAAAAACAAAAAATAAGGCATCTAAATCCAAATTTAATTAGGATCTGACATAGGTGGTTACATTTTCTGTAAAAATGACTACAGTTTTTTTTAAAAGTTTTTTTGACAAAGTTGCAAGAGTCCAATTCAGGTAATATAATTCTCCGTTCTCCTCGAAATCGAAATAATCCTTTTTTTCATAGGGCAAAGTGAAAAATAAAATATTTTTCTAATGAAATATTTTTTATTCAATAGTAAAAAACATTTTTGATCAAAAGAATCAGTAAATAAAAAGTTAAATGAATAAATGAAAAAATAATGAAACAAAAAACAAATAATTAAATGAATAATTCAATTTATTAATAAAAAAAGTAAATGAGTGAATAAAAGAATAAATGAAAAATTGAGTGAATGAATGAATAAATAGTTGAACTACTAAATGAAGGAATGTAAATGAATGAATTAATAAATGAAAACGTAAGTGATTTATATTAAATGATTGAGTGAGTAAATGAAACAAACTATTTCACTTTGCCCCGTATTTACTTTACTGATTGTAGAAAATATTTAAGATACAAATAAGCTTAATATTAACTAAATAAATATTTCACGTAGTATTAGAAGGTCTCAATTAATATTTAAAATGTTAATAACAGGAACTTTATCATTTTATAGTAACGAAAATAATCTTTGACTTACAACAAAATATTACAAAATAAGTATCAATTTTTTAAAATTGCCTGTATTTCCAAATGCTTTAATCTTTGGCGATATTTTTTTCCTGACTGGAATAGACTATATACGGTATTACAAAGTTAAAATGATATCAGATAGGTAGCGCTAAAAGCAGAGTAAATATTTCACTATTTCACTTTGTCCCATGATTCCCTACTACTTCCAAAATTTGGTGGGGAAAAACAAGGATTCAGGAGGTCACTTTACTTAATATCCAGCACGAACAGTGTCGGAATCTTTTTTTTATGTCTCTCATAATTAATTTGCTCCTAATGAAAAATCTTCAAAAATATGTATTTCGAGTACTATGCTTTGGACCTAAATATTTCGTAAGAGCAAATATTTTTTAATATTACTATTGCTCAGTGCATCATGCGTGAATTTGAACCATTTTGAACCTCATCTATGACCCAAATCGTCGAATGCGGAACTCGACATTTTAATATTTTAAAGGTTATTATTTCATTCTGCTGTAACATCTTGATTATTCTATTTTTCATTTTTGTTCTATTTGGCGATTGTTCTATTTGACATTTTTTTAAAAATTCCATTAATAAAAGAAATATATTTTAGAAAATCTGAAAAATTTCTGGGAACAAAGAAAAGACTATTCTATCATGGAGACACTTTTGCTCTCAGAAACAGATAATTGAGAAATTAATAAATAAAAACCAATGTTCACATGTGCCCCATTTTCCTCTTCGGTGATGTGACATTACATGTTTACGTAAGTTTATTTTTACTCTTAATTATATTAGTGAACGTAAGTTGAATAATACGGGAAGAAAGAACCTCCTTCTGACTAAGCAACATACGATGCTCTCAATATTTTTTAAGACGATTTTTTACAGCGTGATTTTCTTTTTCAGACATGGGGCCTATAGTAGTGAGTTCGTTACTCTGTTTTTATGTCTAAAAAAAGTGAAAAAATCGTAAACAAATCCATATTTAAAAAAAAAACGATTTTGATGAATTTTAAATATTTTAAGAGGTATACCCCCATAAGTCTCCCAATTTGCTCTGAATGGAATTTGTTTTTGAACTTTGTACTTTTCTAGCCCCTCATAAGAATGTTAATGTTTAATACAATGCTACAATCCCTTACAAATAAAAATAATGACCATAACACTGAAAACTGAAAATAAATAAATAAATAAATAAAATGGGGGGCGCCATTCCCAAAAAAGTAGGACATGATGGGGGAGAACAGTATTCATGTTTGGATTCAGGAGGTCATTTTACACAAGAATGGTGTCAGAAGCATTTTTGCCGCGTAGTGTTTGCCAATTCGTTTTGCCAAATCGTACTTTTATGCGAGTGTGGAATGTAAAATGAAAATTGCCCAATTATCGAATACGCTATCTCAATTAGGTGAGTAACAACTTTAATGACCATAAACAAAAATGCAAATAAACGATAAGATTAATACAAAATTAGTATCATTGATTTTCATAAAATACAATTCTTTTTTTTTAAAGTTTGTTTTGCTAATCTTTTGCTAACATAATTATGTTTTTTACTACTGCTTGTAAAGCTTTCTTGATCAAATAGCGCCACTTAGCTTAGTTTCCCGAAATAGTATTAAAAGGTAAAATAATATGAATCACGTAGAAGCAAAGGGGTTGTAAGTGCCAAAATTTTAAAATTTGGAGATAACTTGTACACATAGTAGAAGTAACTCATCTGTTTTGATGCAAGAGGTGGTGCTAGTAGCCCTGGTAGGTTCTTAGATACATGGTTTAAAAAAAACCTTCTATGAAACATGAATGAAATGAGAATTCAAACGTCTACCTAGCGTTTGAACTTAGCAAGTTTTTCACCCAATACTGAAAGAAGTCCACTTACATCCCTTAGTTTATCTATGCCTCATATGTTATCAAAAGCATAAAGTATTTTAATTCCGTGAATGGAAAATTAGAAGCGAAAGATTTTGTGTTCTTAAAGACATGTGACATAGATTTCTGTCACATTTAGAGATAGGAGAGTTAGTATTAACGCATGATTTTTAGCATCTAAATAAACAGCAGAGTATAAACCAGTATGAAGGGGAATGTGAGGTAAAGTGAAATAGCGGGGTTATGTGAAATGGTAAAATATTTTTAGTTTGCAGTGTCACCCATCTTACAATATTTTCAAAATTTTATACAGACATTGTGATATTTCAAAAAAAAAAAAAAAAACACGTTTTATTAAAGAAAATGATACAGTTTTTGTAAGTGAAATCTACTGCTTACTAAAGTTCTTATTTAAAAGGTAAATAAATACATTTGTGCCTAAAAAGTAAAATAAGAAATAACAACACGTAATGGCACAAAATTGCAGATTACTTCAGACACGTGATTCGGCGTTACAATGCATTGTTTAAATTCCCATTGGTTCTTTATTGATTTATTATTTTCTCTTTGGTGTTCAGTTTTATTCAGAATTTTTACTTTTTAAACTGCTTGCTTATCTGCCTCGTTGCTCTAGTAGGTAATACTTTCATGTAAGAATGAAAAAAAAAAGAAAACAAAATGTTTCGAAATTGAAAAATATCTGCGTTCAAAAGTTACGTTTTCTGAAGAGTGACCCTTATTCCTTAATCCCTTATGCAATCTTTATTATTTAAATCATTTACATAACCTCATTTATTCATTGACTTATATATTCATTAATTCACTTATTTTTTTTTATTCAATCATTTTTTTCACACATTTTTATTTTCTCGGATAATATTTTACTTATTTATAATCGCTAGATATTTCATTGTTTATTAATTTTTTATCTACTTTTTTTATGATTCAAAAAACTTTTTACAATCAAAAACAAATTTTTTCATTAGAAAAATATCTTACATTTCACTTTACTCCATAAAAAAAAAGGAAAATGTCCCTCTTTTTTTATATGCTGTTTTACTGCCAAAAATGCAAAGTGCAATGCTGTAATTTTTAAAAGATGCTAAAAATTTTCTCATTTTGAAAAAAAGTAATCTTAATTACTTCACTTTTCCCTATATTCCCCTTCAGTCACAACGTAACTTTAATAGCAATTGGTAGAAAAACATTGCATTAGTAGTTTAGGTTATACTAGGATACTATTAATAGGACGACGAACATAAAGGTGCATATTAAGAATTAAAGATAATTCGCTGCTGCCTAAGCAGACATTTCTTATTTTAACGACTACTAAGTTCATGATTCGGACAATGTGAATTCGCTATATTGTTTCTTCATGCCCTATAAATATATTTTTATCGTAAGTTAATGACAGGGAAAAAAAAAACCCCAGTACATTGTTTTGTAGGGAAGAAATCGAACAGTTATAAATATCCGACAATAATATCATTAATTGAATTTTAATGTGACTAAAAACACTGGTATGAATATAAAGATTTATTCTTTTGGGAAACTTGTCGAAATCAAATACTAAGAATTAGGATTACAAGCAGCTTTCAATGCCCCAATATTATTGCTTCTGCTTTCATATTTTTGAATTTTATTCTGTCAAAACTTTGTAGTTGCGTACCTGTTTATTATCTAGAATTTTGAGGATCTTAACGCATTTGGAAGAATGCCACTTCCGTTGTTAATGATCTGTCGAGCATTCGTCCGTTCACTTCCATTCAGAAATATCTTCTTTTTTTGATTTTTGTACCAAATTTTTAAAAAGGTATAAATACTCATTACACTTTAAAGCATTACTATGCGCCAATGAATCTTAGCTCACTGTGTTATATAAGAATAGCATATAGAATGCGACAAATCCCGCGTTACTAGGTTACCTAGAGACCAAAAAAAAAAACATTAACGAGTATTTCTTTCAGATCGAAAAACTCTCATAAGTGATGTACACTGAAGTGTGCTATAAATCCTTGAGAAAAAATTTGTTCGGTGTCTAAAATATTTTACATTTTTTTATCAATCTCTTCCTTTATATATATATATATATATATATATATATATATATATATATATATATATATATATATATATATATATATATATATATATATATATATATATATATATATATATATATATATATATATATATATATATATATATATATATATATATATATATATATATATATATATATATATATTGTTTTAAAGCATTTCAAATACTTGTCGCATCCGAAGATCTCTTTTTGAAGATCTAATAAAGGAAACGGTCATTTAGAAGTCGAACCAAGGAAATGCAAATCACCATTGAAAATTCTTACATTCTTGGAAAGTACCATCATCAAAATCGAGGCCCATCCAATTCTATTCTAAATGATTGTTACAGGCGAAATCTTTTAACATTTCTTTCTTCTCGATTTTCAATCCAACTGCAAATCGATTCTACCATTTAGGACCAATTTATCCAGGTAAAGATATAGCGGAAGACAAAATCTCTCAGTTTGAGGTCCAGAAAGAACATCAATTATTGGGTTTGAAATCTGGGCAGACAGGCCCTTGACAGCGGAGACTTTCGGTCAGCAATCTTATTTTTCTAGATATACAGAGGAGTTTTTTGACTCTGTTGAAACTTTGGGCAGAAAGTTTTATCCATATTTTCCATTTATCATTTCTTCGGCACGAAATAAAATGTTTTACTTCAGGTTCAAATTGAGGTCCAACAAAATTGATATCTAAATAAAAATTCAAGAGAATGCTTAAGATTGCAGAATTAGATTTGGAACTTTGTTAGGAGCAGAAGAAGTGTCTGCATGCGCGCATGACAGAAAAAACTAGATCTAAATTTTACTAATTATGTGTTACATCATACAATTTCTCTTTTTTCAATAAATTTAAGAGGATAAAAGTTTTACATTTTCCTTAATTCTAGTTATTGATATTAAGGAGTTTAAAGCATTTTTTTGTCTCTGTACATTTAATACACCTCCTGTGAAAAATCAAACAGATATACCTATACGAAAATTGAGTGCTAGTTTATTTTTAGTAATCTCAATCTTTCTGTTTTAATATTTTTGCTCCAAATTCAATATCTGAAAAAGTGCTTGCGTGCAGTTTATCCTAATGTAGCTTAAGGCAAACAAGGTGGGAAAATTCCTGACATTAGAAGATTGATATTGGCATATACGGATAAATTTAATCATTTAGCTTTGGAAAAACTTCTTATGCATGATATAACTATACCACAAAAAGTTACAAAAGTATTAATAAAATGGGCTTGCTTTTCTTTACCCATAAGTATACAGGTAACTACCAAAGATATATTTCTTGAGTATCATTGCGAACAACTGTGTACATCTTCATAACATTACTTATTATTTTATGAAAGATGAAATAACCTAAACCTTCATTTTTTTTCTAAAACCTTTTAGAATTAATCGAAATTATAATAAATTCCCTTTCGGATCAGTATGAATTATGTTTTAATGAAAATGCCTACCGGTGTTCTACTGGAATGTTTGGCCATCATGAGTCCTATATCCTGAGAAGATTTGATTAATACACTCTAATTTCATACCACTTACGAAGGCTTTCACAATATATATTATCTTTAATGCGCACAAGTCAACTCGTTTAAACTAATATGTTAGATTATTTTGCTTGAATTCTTTATTTCGCTTTGACATTTTTTATAAGTCACTCCTTTTATTAATTTACCGGATAGGGTTGATACGTATTATATTTTGATTTTTCTGATTTCTGTTATTAATATAACGTACATAATTAAAATTTAATGTTGCACTTTTTCTATGTTTCTATGATATAATGGTTTCAAAAACTTTGTTGACCTAATTTTTTTCATGTAAAAAAAAATCTTAATTTTTTTTCTAAATGCACCAATTTGACGCAACGTGAACCAAGGTAATACAAATGAATCAAGTGTTCTGCTGACGTAATAAGCAACGAAATGAAGTTTTTAAGAGTTGTTTTTGAAGAAGAGTCTCGGAAAATGTTTGGACAAGTCCGAGTTAGATCATAAACACAAATCTTATTTATAGCTAATACAAGCATGGGTTTGGATATTTTCATTGAACGACGCACTTTAAGTTATTTCAAGCGGAATTTACTTTCTTTGAGTTTTTGAATTTTTTTTAGAATCCTTAAACGCATTTCTGGAAAAATTTGGGAGGAGGGAGGGGAACACTTAAAAATTGCGGAGCTAAATTGTTACACGTATATTTTGCACTCCAAACTTTTAATGTTCTTAAACTTTTTAGAAAGACAAGATATGTATTTTGGTTGAACTCCATAAATTCACAAAAACTCTTTATTTATTTTAGATGTATTGATGGTTAAACTTGTAAGTTAGACAAATTTTATGAATGCATTTAAAAAAAATCCTTGCTTTTTTGGTTCATGAATCAATTAACTAACTAATACTTCTCTTAATTTATGATCTAAAATCAAAACAAATAGGAAAAAGAAGCAGTTACGGGCATGGTTAAGTTTTTCTTCTCATTTGTATTGTTGTTGAAATGTTAAAGTTGTTCTACGTTATCGAAAAACCTAATGCTTGCAGTGTTTTTTTTTTTTTTAAATTACATTTTTATTGCTGAGAAAATTTCATTATCTTTCAACAATGATGTATATTTATTATATATATCACATACTTACTTTTATTGAATAGTTATGGGCACATTAGCTCGAAACAATCTGAAATAGATTAATTAATGACAAAAATAAGTCTATATGATGGAGTAAAAAGCTAAGGAAGAAGTGCGGACCAATGAAACTGCGATATCATAAAATTCAAAAATGCCTGACCCTTAAAAAAAGAAACTCTTTAATTAATTACATGTAAAGAAAATTTCTTATTGGTGACGAGGAGCATTAGAACAATAAATTATGTTGTAGATAAAAATCTTTATTCGGAAAAATGTGGTGGAGGTGCACTTGAAGGATGCTATTTTGAGAATCCACTGATTGTGTTCCTCGAATATCGTTTAGAAACTTGATGTTGAGAATACAAGACAAACGTGTCCATTACGGGTTGGGTGCTCAAAACTATTTTTTGACCCTGTACGAAACATGCTTAACTTTTTAAAACAAGTTAAAAATACTCATGAACTATTTTTTCAATTGAACTTATGATAAAAACATCCATAAATAACGAATAAAATACCTTTGTGCTGAAAATTAAATGATCAGTAATCCAACGTTTTGAAGCACAAAAATAAGTAACTAATTATGAGTAAGGATGATAATGTGACTGTCGTATTTTTTACTATTTTCTTTAATATTAAGTATATCTTGGAAGGATACTTAGAACTTTTTACGCACCAAATAATTTCTGTTATGATTTCTGTAACTTAAATTGAAAGTTGTTTGAGGTACCAGTTGCACCTAGTGTTCATCAACGTCTGTAAAATCTGCTGGATGGCAAAAATAACGCTCAAAATGCTGAGCACTGCATTTTTACTGTGCAAAAATTACATTAATGTATACAATCAATCAAAAAAAAAAAAGAATATTAACTTAAAATAAGGATATTTGAAGCAACGTAAAAAATATATTTTGGAGATAAATTTTTGGTTTAAAAAATGTTTTTTGGATGTCTTGGTGACCATTAAGGAGTGAAATTTTAAATAGGGACATTGTATGTAATGACACTTCACCTGTTAAATGAATAATAATTTTAAAAAAAATGTAAAACACTTTTCTAAGGTTACTATTATCCTAGGGCAAGAAATTGCCCTCTTCTAGAGAATTTTCGTTACAAGAACTTTCTATTAGGTGAAATCATGCCCTCCTGTCAAGGAACACAGTAATATTTTGCTTATGGCAAAACTACTTAAGCATCCTATACGACAATTGAAGTCACACACACACACACACAACCCAAAAAATTTTTCTTCGGTGCCTAAAATAAATAAATAAATAAATAAACGATTTCCGTAGCTATCTCTCAAAATAATTATAATACTAATAAAAAGATACAGGTTTTCCCGTGTACGTAGGACAAATCAACTCTTCGGCTAGCCTACTGCCTCATAAGTATCTCAGTTCTGTATACATTCGCATTCGGGAATTAAAATCCTTGTATCAACCCGTTATCCCCTATATTTTATAGCATTACTAAATTTGAAAGATACTGGTAACACTAATATATATAAATTATTTATAGATAAACACAAATCCGAGACTTGCCTTAATGTAAGGCACACATGACAGGTGGTTTGTGGGAGAAATATCGAGAATAAAATGTATATATAAAGATTTAGTTTAATTTCGCTGCAAAAAATTGTTTTGATTCTTTCTCATTATTTGATGACAATTCTTTTCTCCAAAAATGAGATGATAAATGCAGTGTCAGTCAAGCAGTATTATCTGTTTTTGACGAGATTATCTTCGAAACCAGTGCTAATCTTCGTCGATATTTCTCATGTCGATCGCTACTATTTAACTGAATGTCCGACATGTTTTCAATAAAAAGTAATGTTATGGTATTTAAAATGTAAGTTCGCTTTTAGGCTTTTCAGGCCGTATTTTCTTCTTTTACACATATTTTTAGTGATTTTTATTAGCAATGGGAAACAAATAAAAATGTTCTTCAATAATTTTACACCTCTTTATGATCATACGTGTGCAAGTTACTGTCGTAGTTTATTATGACATACACTTAAATGAGGGAATATTAGCCCTTAAATCGTTCTGAGAAACACTCTGAGATGAAATTTTCATAAATTTTGGCCCTGATTATATTGACAGTTTGAAAATCAGACAAAAGATTTGTTGAGGAAACTTACTGAACTTTGTACTAAGACAAAGTGTTTGGCAATGGTTTTTAAAAGCACGATTTTTATATAGAATGGAATGTTAAATTATTCCATGATTAATTACGCAAGACGTTCTGTATTTAATGCAAGCGCATTATAAGTACCACAGGATTTATTTTTTACAAAAATCATGCTTTCATGTTATTGAAAAAATGAGACTTTTTTTTAGCGCAAGAGGCCTATCAGAGCTCCGCTGCGTTCCCTTCTTTAGTAATTGATGGCTTGAAACAACTAGCTATATTCAATCCTTACTGGAATTATTTCAATTTTTCTAAAGTACACTGAAATGCGTGAAGAGAAAGTACAATACGATTTTTTCTTTCAACTCGTTATTTTTTAAAATTTTTGACACTTCATGATTAATGGATGCACGTTAAACAGTGGGATTGTTTTTGAAAACTGAATTTCCTGAAGAGTATTAGTTGAGGAATTCGATGCTATTCTTCTTTCGCTTTCCAAGAAATAAAATTACACGAATACTTTATCTCTAAAAAGGAAATGCAATTGAATAAATTCTCTTCGGTGATATGTAATCTTCATTAGATTTTGCTGACGCATTTATATTTTAGGTTCGATATTTTTTCTTGCATTCCAATATGATGCAGTTTTTATTTCATGGAAAAAATCGAAACCCTGTATTACAAAAACAATAAAGTAATATACCAAGACAAAATAATAAAGCTATAATTGATTGAATCATTTTAGAATTCATTCTAAAATTATGAGCGAAACTGCAAGAAACATTGTTACGTCTTTTCTTGATTTACTTAGCATGTGTTTTTAATTAGCAGTTTATTGTAAATGGTTTTTATTTCTTACAGCTCAAAGTACCATAAACAACTATTTAACTGTCCATGGTACTTATTGCTATATTAAGTAATTTGCTAGACAGGCTTATAATAACTACAGAAATAAAGCTATGTTCCTTTAATTTAGTTGGATCAATAAGGATTTAGTTATGTGAAATAGGAAATAATCGATATCAAAAAAAAAAAAAAAAAAGGAGAGAGAAAACTGACAGACGGATCTATTTAATTGTGAGTCAAATTCCATTTCGCTAATGATAGATAAATCATTAGGGCATGTCCATGAAACTAGGGACATCACAGTAAAAAAAAAAAAAAAAAAAAAAAAAAAAAAAAAAACCTTCATTGTATCAGTAACTTTTTTCTTTCATATGAGGTAAAAAAGACTGTATTTTAATAAAAATATGCAAGAAATGTTCTAAACACATTTTTTAAAATTTTTATAGGCATATTTTGAGAACACTACTCAGTGCCCACGTGTCGTTGCATTAGCGATTCTAAAAGTTAATGTTTTTTTTTTTTCACTTAGCAAACTAATTGCTATGTCTAAAATTTTTTTAAATTAAAATGTGGTTTATCTATTAAGAGATTAGACCAACCAAGAAACATTAAACTGCCATAATTGTCTTGTAACAATTGGCTTTAAACTAGGCCTCAGACTCTAATGTAACATCAATCTCAAAATAGAATAAAAGTTTGCATTGCTTAAACAAAAACAAACCCAAGTTTATAAAAAGTCATATTCTCTTCATTTATGATGATATCTTTTCTATTAATCCCTTAAATATTTAGAAATAGTTGAATTTAACTATTTAAAAGTTATTTTAAATATGTAACATCAGTCACAGTAAGATCAGTACCATTTCTCTTTTCGTTAATAAACATCAAACAAATTGCACAAATGGCATTGACTGCAGCAGAAAGGCAAAAAAGGAGGAGATATAAATTAAAAATAAAAGAAAACATAAAAATTACAAAATTAATACAAAGTAGAAGCTAAAAAGAGTGAATGATAAAAAATAAAATTATTTTTAAAAAAATAGCATAATTAATAAAGTTAGTTCAGAATAAAATTAAAAAGAGAAATTATACGAGGAAGTAGAACAAGTATAGAACAAATTTCAAGTCGGAGTTTTAAATTAGCAGCTGTATTACCCCTCTTTAAAATAATGAAACCTTGGTAAAATCTGTTCATCATTCAAAGCGCTCTTTGTTATAGCTTCTCAAAAGAAAACTGCTGCTGTAAAACCTTTTTCGACACGAAATTTGATAAGCAGATATACCTAGTTCTTCATGTATTACATTTAAATCAAAGTGCTACATCATCGATACAGAAATATTTCTAAATATCACAGCTTCATGCAAATTTGAGAGCTATCACCATCCGACTTGCAGTCATGTTATAAAGAGTTATATTTGAGTAATCCTTTTTTTTTAAATTCAGATGCTGCAGCAGGTGTTTAGCAACAACCTTTTTTTTTTTACAGTAAAGGAGGGAATCACTTCCAGCAGAACATGTTTAAAAATTGTTGTCTACAACTGGAGAACGAGTTCTTGAAGAATATGACAAACAGTTGTATCATGAGAAGTTAGATGCATTGAGATTGAAAACGTTGATGTATTTAGCAACTGTCAAGATTCAAGCAGTAAAACGTTGGAAATAGACTGTCAATGTAGATGAATGTTATTATTCACATGAAAAAAAGAATAAAATATTTAGCGGTCTAGATGTATTAAAAGCAAGAAGACTTCTTATTTTCTGAAATACATCAAACATATAACTTTTAAAACGTCATAAATGTACTTTTCTCGTATTCAAAAAACAATTTTTTAATTTTAAGTGCTAATTTTATTTTCAAGGAGAAATAATTTGTAAATGCAGCAATGGTAATGTAAATGTAACATCAGTAACAAAATATTTGTATCATCAGTCACGGGTGATAAATAATTTTTACACTTTTAGTTTTTAAGTTTTTCAATAAAACAAAGTGTTTTCATCAAGTCTAAAATCTTTATTTTCAGGGGAGGAAATCTGTTTAGATATTTCGTTGTTAATTTAAAGATTATTTCATTCCTTCCAATTCGAAAACTCAAAAAAGCAAAATAAATAAATAAATAAATAAAAATAAAAAACCTCTAAATTGCTACCAAAAAAAAAAAAAAAAACAGTAACAACATGGAGCCTCATTTTTCAAAAACATTCTTTGAACATTACTTTCAGACGTTCTAACGGACGTAAGAAGTTTGAACAAATTTCATTTTTCTACAAAGAGTCAGACCTCTCGAGTGTAATGCTATATGTAAACATGAGCGACGATTCTCTTCAAAGTATGATCGACGATCATACTTTTGAAAATTTGGGTGAAAGTTACACTTAACCCCCTTAAGTCCAGAACAAAAAATCATCAAATTTTGCATTAAAAAAAATCATTTAAAAAACTTCTCCGTATTTTTCTGCTTAAAAGAACGTTTGAATCTTGTTTCTATATTAACTAGAACGAAAGATTATTTTTACTCGACTACGCGTGCGCGACGCAAAGGAGGGCAATGTGTTTATTAGTCTATGTATGTTTGTTCCAATGTGACGTTCTAGGGGCTAAACGCATTGACCAATTTTGCTAATTCTTACGTCAATCGATTTGTCTTAACCTTGGGAGTGTCACTAAACACATGACAGTAATAAAAATTCACCATATCAACAACCAGTTGCCATAGTTTGTCAGTTCGGGATCGGCGAAAGATTCGGTGTTGCACACTGTGTCGCACGCTACCTGTGTGTGACAGATGCAGGTAGTTTTCGCTGCCTGATTTTTTTTTGTTTGTTTACTAAGTCTACTAATTGGGGTTTCAATGGCCAAGTGGTCTAAGCGATTGCTTCTCCCACTTGAGGCGGTGGGTCAAGACACCCTCGATCTGGACGTACATCCCCTCCTTCTGATGTAAATTCTTTCATTTGTTCTTAATATATGTATTCTGTACTGTAATAAAAAATATATTATGCGTAACGAAGGCAAGACACTCAGATTGTAGTCCTCATCAAAATAAACCCGTGCAATAAGCACCAAAAAAAAAAAAAAATCTACTAATTCGATTTTCATCTCTACATTTTGCATTTGTTTTTGCCTTGATTCAACGGACTGAGTTTCGCGACGCGTACTTTCTTGACAGGCGTTTATAGTTTTGCGAGAAAGATTTGGCTGACGACGCTTCCGATTTCGCGTCATCATGAGTTACATAGGCTGTTTATTTAGCTGTGCTGTGGTTGACTTTCCTAAGGTCAAGCACATGTAGCTTTAAGCCGAGTTAGGTCCCTAGAGGGACTAATTATCAGTAGTTTAGACCACCGCAAGTTACTTAATAAACCTCACGATGCAAACAAACTCTCTCAATAAAATGAAAAGATTGCGAAAGGTACGGTCTTATAATCATAATAACTAAGTCAATGAAAATTAACTAAAAAGTGTAAAATAAAAAATTATTAAATAAAAACAAAAAAACCGACTGCGTAAAAAAAAAAAAAAAAAAAAAAAAAAGAAAACTAAAAAGAAAAATGTAAAAGCCCAACAGTTTAGAATGTTATTAAGTACTACTGAATAATTACACCGTTAAAATAGTTTTATAACCTTACACAGATAAGAAAAATCATAAATTCAAAAGCAGAATAGAAGGATTGCAACAGTCGGGCTCATTCAAATTTTACGGTGTTCCTTGAATCAGAAAGGAATGGGCCCCGACTGTTGATCCTTCTATTCTGCTTTTGAATTTATGATTTTTCTTATCTGTGTACGGTTATAAAACTATTTCAACGATGTAGTTATTCAGTAGCACTTAATAACATTCTAAACTACTGGGCTTATACATTTTTCTTAAATAATAATATAATTTTCTTAAACGAATTAATATATATATATACATTTTATTTCACTCTGAGCAATCTTTTGTTTTAAAGTTCTTTAAGACCTTTTTGATGAAAAGGATTGTACGAAGTCATCTGGAGGCAAAATTTGGAGGTTATTGTTGCAAAATCGATGTTGGTATGTGACACGTGGGCTTGTCCAGTTCTGCACGAACTTGTTTTATTAAAAAAATTTTTCTCCCCTCTAGAGGGAGCATTACATTAAAGTATTTTCAATTTGATATAGAATTAAAGTCGATAGATTTTTCATGCATTCCTTTCTTTGATACATAGAAAAAAAAAACATTTCTCTGGGGAAGTATTTGGAACAAGTTCGTTTTTAATTGGAAATCAATCTTTCTGCTTTTTTATACCAATTGCAGTAATTACAATTTCCCTCTTTCACAGTTCTTTCATTTAGATTTTCTTATGAAGAGTTGCATTCACAATTTAAAAATTCAGCTTTTAAGTGATTTCTTGCTTTATTCTTAAGAGCACAATAAATAAATCAATTCTTCAGCAATTGCGAACGAAAGCACTTTTATTTTAAGATGTTTTTGAGGCGATGGATTTTGACTTCTGAAAGCTTTTTTAATGTTTTGAAAAATATAAATTTCACGATGTCATTGAAGAAGAGAAACATTCTGAGATACAAATGATATTTTTGATGTTGCGCTTGTTGAATCAAATAAAAAATGGTAATACTACATTAATTTTTATGAATGTTATTTCCTTAAATTTTTAAATTTTTTGCAGCGTTTAAATAAGAAATGAAATAATTTTAATATTCGTTTTATGGTAATGATTTAAACACATAGGTTTCTGTTGATCCATTTTGTAGTGTCCGGCACCCCCAACAGAGATATTTCTCGACCCCTTTCTCCTGGTCGCACGATTACTTCAGCCTGGTGCTCGGGTGCGGAGGAGACAAGGGATGTTTGGGAGAGAGATGACCGAGGTCTGATAGAGAGCAGCGGGGTTGTGCTCTGGCTCTGACCGGTAGTTGATCTGCTTGATGTTGTGTATTATGCTTATATGCTTATTCTTGTATATATATTGTATACAGTAGATTAGAGGATGTGTGTAAATAAAAGCTCTTAAAGTTAAATCAGATGAGTTCACTGAATCTTCAAACGAACCAAAGCGGATAAAGGGCAAGTTAAGCCCTGCACTCGGTACACATTTTTTCCAACAATTTTAACGTATCCTGTTCGTTCAAAGTGGGTATAAGTGGGGTGTTCGTTCAAGTTGAGTATGCTGTTTGTTCAAAGGGCCCACATGATACCATGTGGAAAAAACATCATATATCCCTTACAAGACATAAAACTTTAGTTCCCTTGAAACGATAGGATTCTCTTTTGTTTATAGTGGAAAAGAGACACCACGTTCAGAGCGTACGTAGCCATTGTTACACACGTAGTTCGAAATAAGTACACACTTTGTACGTAACCGTCTCTACAATAGCTCATCAACCATTGCAGTCTGTTGTCTCACTCTTCTATGCAAGGGAACTTAACCAAGCCTACGTGACACGTAGTATGCATTTACCTGTAAATGTCGATTACACAAGCATCGCTTTTCGCGTGCCCTACAAGCGGACTTCCTAGATAATTAGTAAAGGATTCTAACTCAGATAAATTGCCTATTAAATAATTTGTCATGTCTTGTATTTTAAGCATAAGCGATATGTTATTTATCATTTTTTTTTTGAAACGTTGTGCAAGGAATCTACGCAGGGGTCTCACAAATTAAATGTGATTTTATAAATTTATATTTACTTGAAACCTTTCGAGATGATTGCTTTTAAATTATCGTTGAATCAATGACAACCAATATGATGGCAAACAGCTTTCAAGTAAGCATGCAAGCAGAACGGTTGCTGCCTTAAAAAAAAAAAAAAAAAAAAAAAAAAAAAAAAAAAAAAGAATATCTGTTAAAAGCTTTTAGTACGGACCGACCAGTATATTCACACTCCCAATGCATGAACAGCACGTACTTTCTTTATAAAACATAAAATTTCAAAAGTTGTTCTTGGTTAAATTGGCAGTACATTTTTAAAAGGTAATTGATTGACTAGAGAAAGCAGTGTTTTTCACTGGTTGGGAGTTATCTACGGTTTTCTTTTTTTTTTTTCGTTTTTTTCTCTTCAACTCTTCCAAATACCCGACATATACCGATCGGTAAAAGAGCAAATTATTCTTTTTTAATTATGCTAAAGATATTTTTTACAAATGAAATTGTGATTTACTTGTTCATTTACTGGACGGTCGACCACATATTTCGTGCGTCATAGCGTCAAAATAAAACAGCTAATTGAGATACTCCTCCACAGTTATTTTTGCACTGAAAATAATATTTTCTTAAGAATTATTCGGAAGCTGATGACCACAATTGAAAATATTTTAACTCTTCCTCAACACCCGCCCTCAAAGGATGGTCGATATCTTATTCCGAATCCTAATCTCTCATCCGACTTTGTTCTCGTTTCTCAACTCAACTTGAAATCGATTTCGCTGTTTAAATCTTGGCCGCAACTGCCGGGCTGGAGCAAGAGGAGAAAATCAAATTCCTCAGTTTGCGGTCGCGAAAGAAACATCAATTATGGGGTCTGAAATCCGGCCGAAAACACACCTGACATGCGAGAATTTCGAGAAGCCATCTTATTTTCCTAAAGATCCAGAAAAGGGTGACATCTTCGGGATACTCAACGCCAGAAATTTGATATACATTTCCCATTTATCATTTCTCTGCAGTCACAAAATATTTTTTCACACTTGAAATATTTATCGGCTTTTTCTGAAAGGCCCAGCTTCAGCATTTATCTTCTTGAAGCATAAAAGGAATGAAATGACCAGGGATTGCTGAGGAATATCGATCAAATATGCAAAATGTACACCTTGTTGCATCTTCTGCTTTAGTGCAAGGAATTAACGTTACTTTCTAACAAATTTAGGAGCAATTTTCATTTCTTAAATAATAATAATCGATACAATTGCATGATAGTGAAAGTATTTTTTGAAAGAAAGTAATTTTTATTGGATACATTACATGAAAACATATATCATTTTAGGCAAACCTATTTAATTTTTAATTCAAGTTGCAGCAGTTGCAGCATCATTAATATACAAAGAGAAAAAAAACTTGAAATCACTGTCTTGTTTTTTAAAATACTTTTGTTGCATAACTGTTAATGTATATTTGAAATGTAAATCTTTGCTTGATCATATGCAATAAACAACATTGTTGATGCTATTGCCCAGTCTTTTCACTAAATTCTTTGGTTCTTTGGTATGTAAACGAAAGCATAAATGTAAATTTATATATATATATATATATATATATATATATATATATATATATATGTTACGGCCAATTCGCGAAGTGGCTAGGGACGATCAGCCAAATTAGGAAGAAAGAAATCAAGTGCAGATTTTTTTACACACTTTAAAAAATGAAGTGCATTTTGGTGTACTATATTTTTCATTAGTACCCTGGTTTAGAAACGACTTCATAAGTAATACCTCTGTGTAAAACATTAGCTATAACGAATAACAATAACGAAATGTCAAATAGCTTGGTTGCACCAAAAGCTTTACCACAATCAGTTATTGCAGAATAATAAACTAAATAGTACTAGCCTAACTGGGCCCAGAGCCTGTTGCTGGTCGTCAAATTTGTATTTGTACTAAGGGGGCTCATGATCTTGGTAATGATCCTGTAGATTATCTCTAAACAGGCTACTCTTCTTCCTCCTAAAATTAATGTTCCTTCCCAATTAAAGTTTTAAAATCTACTATTAAAAATATGATACTGGCTGACTGGCAAAATTTATGAAATAATTAAGACAAGGCAAAATTGTCACATTTGATTTCCTTCCTACATTTTCTTTCAATAGGCTTTAATCCATTCATTTCAATTAATTTTTAACAAACCATGGCTTAACGTATTCTATTTTTTAAAAAGACAACTCTTAAATTATCCCAACTGCATCTGCGGAGTGATAGGATAAATATTTTCTTTTTTATAGCAGATTCATTCAGGCTTTTCCTCTTAAGTTTTCTTCTACTGTTACTGCTTCAAAATGTCTTTTTTTGTTTTGTTTTGTTTTGTTTTGTTTGATAAGAATGTTTCAAAAAAAAAAAAACATAATTTGGATCACTTCATTTTAAAAAAAATCGTAGTTTTTTCCCCTTTCTATAATAAAGAAATAAATAAATAATAATAATAAAACACTTTTTGTATCCCTTTTTTGAGAACATGAGCATGTATTTACAATTGTGTTTCAAGATTTTCATTCTGTCAATATTTTACATGTAGTTGATAAGTGCATTATGAATTTGGCAATTGAACTGGTTTTGACTAATTACCGATAATTATTATTTCATATATACATATATATATATATATATATATATATATATATATATATTCACACAAACAGTCAAAATACAAACGAAAAAAGTAAATGAAAAAGGTGAACCCAGGACCAACACTTTATCAAGGGGGGATTGGTCCTAAAGTTCACAAGGCCCTTTCTGTCTAGCAAGAGGGAAGGTCCCAATAGCTTGCTAACCTCCCCGAGAGCCTTAGAAGAGAAAGGAATCAGAGAACATACCTTAAGATAAAAGAGCACAAGAAAGTTCCAGAGTGCATCCAAACGGAATGAGCACATTGAAATTAAAATTGACCTGCACGTGCCAGGCAAAGATGCAGTTAGGACACGGCAGTAGCGGGACATGGAATTGAAAACCGTGGAGTTGAAAAAACCTGGAGTAGAAATTGGATCGGAAGTTACATCAGAAATATTCAGGACAGTTCCTGGCAGACCTTCATAGCTCTGGTGGCCTTACTGCAATAATACAATTGCGCTATACTTCACTCTGCCAGGCAATTCCCTACTTTTCTAATGTAGCTTAAATAAAAAGATTGAGGGACTTTATTATAGTCTAAAGTGCTTTTCATTAAATTAAGATTTTTAGAAACAAAATCATTTCTGTTACATATAGTTTTAATTCTGTTAATTTCATTAATCAAGGTATTACGAAAAACTTTAATAGAAATATTTGAATCCCATGAAATCAAACGATTAACATGGAATTGAAAGGACATTCTTTTATCAAAAAGATCAATATGGACAGAATTATCCGAAAGAGAAATGTTAAGATCCAGGAAATCAGATTGATTGATATTATTATTGGTGTGGATAAGTTCTAATTCGGGAGGATAAATACTTTTGGAATCATTAAAAAAGTTGTGATAATTGAAAATAATGAAGTCATCGACGTATCTGAAAGCCCTAGGAATGGTTAAGGTGAAGTTTTTTCAAAGTGGTGTAAGTACAGGTTGGCTAATACTGAAGAGAACTTAGATCCCTGAGGAATACCGTTGACTTGCAAAAAGCAATGTTCACCATTTTAAATGTAGTTGTTAAACAAACAGTAATTAATTAAATCGGACCATCCATTTTCATTAATGTCCAGCGTGTTGCTAAAGTCATAAAAGTATGACATAAGAACTTCTTTTAAACTAGAAATAGAAATACTTGTAAAGAGGTCTTTGAAATCAAAGAAATAGATACATTTGATTGTATTATTTTTCAGAAATTCAAGAACAGGTTTATTATTCTTAATGATCCAAGTGTGGCCGTCATCCAGAATTTTATTAAAAATTGAGTTTAACAAGTTAACAAAAATTTTTCCTGGGAAATTCATATAAGAGTTGGAACCACATGTTATATAGCGGAATTTTACAGGATATATATATATATATATATATATATATATATATATATATATATATATATATATATATATATATATATATATATATATATATATGTCTAAATTCCAAAATTCCAGTTCTATCTTCATAATCTTTCGCATCTAAAAGCATATTTTGTTATTTTTTTAAACGAAATTATTGCATTCATAGCACAAAACAAATATTAACTTTATATCAACTCCTATTCATAACTTGAAATAATGGATTTCATTCTACTAAAACCAAATAGTTTAAATTTATTCACATAAAAAGCGGACATTTCTAGTCCGTGAGAAAATTGCTGAAAGATAAGAATAATTAAAAAGTAAGCAAAGCAAAACTTCTTTAGCAATGCAGAGAATAAATTCGAATAATTTTCACATTTTTTGCAGAATGTGAGAGGCTTTAAAATAGACGCTTAAAGTAATACTTCGGTGAAATTCGATTTTTAAAAGTTAGAGTTTAATGCGTATTCATCAATCATGAAGTGTCAAAATTTATAAAAACGTGCTATTAGAAAAGAGTGAAAATCGCACTTTCCAACAAAGAATTTCGCTTCGAATTTTTGAATTAAACAGTTTAATTAATTATTTCGTATACTTAGGAACTCATATTGAATTTACATTTAATAAACATAATTAGTTTTATGAATAATTTACGAGGAATAACTTCTAAAAGAAAAAAGTGAACTATGTAAATGAAATTCAAAACGTATTTCGTGTAATGGGGGGTGGAGTTATAGCGAAGACGCATTCGCTAAGTTCATAATATGATTATTACTTTTTCAAAAATATGACTACGAATTAAAAGTAGTCTTCTGTTTTCGAACTTGGATTAGAGTGTTAGAGAGCGACAAGATATATACAGTCCTGTTTTCTTGTTAGATTTAAGTTGCCATTGTATCGTTTTCGTGAAAATTAAAAAAAATTGAAAACTAGAACGGAATTTCTCGGACATATTTATTTCTTGCTTGTGATAAATAAGCATTCTGAATAAGAGAAAGCATGGCTTTCGCTCTTGCTCACATGCGCGATGTCTTTACTGTATCTCAGTCAAGGCATGTGTATTAGGGTGGAGTGAAAAAAATAAATTTGCGAATTTCAAAACGCCTGGGGTCTCAAAAGTTGCTTTTTAGCATCAATAGATCACCCTTCAAATGTTAGCATCCTAGGTTAATATCTTTAGGTTCCAAAATCGCCCCAAAAATGTCCAAAAATTCAAAAAAAAATTGATATTTTTGAAATTTTTTACAAAATTTAAAATATATTGTTTTTAAAATGTTTGAGGGGGTAAATGTTAACTCTTGGTAACGTTAATATCTCATAAAAGTTTTACTTCAATAGAGTAATTTCTTTAAATTTCCAAAAATCAGGAAAAATAACCAAAAATCGATCTGTTTTTCTTCCCAATTTAAACGATCTTACAAAGATAAAATAGGATAAATGCACCAAATATAATTATTTAAAGACAAAATCTAAACTTTTTTACAAGTTATATATTTAATTTATCATTTAGATAATTTATTGTAGCATTATAAAGGGACAAAAATAGTATTTTGGAAATAAAAACATAATATTGCATTACCTCACTTTCCAAGAAATTGAGTACTTCATTATTCATCAATATATGTTCGTAAAAAGACATAAAATTTTTTCCCGGTTTTAAAAATTTATGTTTCATAAACTATTACACTTAACACTATAAATGATACATAAAAATTAAGATAAACTGTGAAAGTTTTTTTTTTTATTCACAAATATTCGATGTGTGCACCTTTTGTAACGCGACACACATCTATGACAAAGATTTTTGAGTGTTTCGCTGTCAATTTTTCGTAATGCTACACAAATGTTCGGATGTGTGCACCTTTTGTAACGCGACACACATCCATAACATAGATTTTGGAGTGTTTCGCTTTCAATTTTTCGTAATGCTACACATATGCGATTTCTAGTTTTTGCAATGACGGTTGATTTGATTAGATGTTTTTGAACAAGGGTAGGTTTTTGGCACGTATAGTTGTATGCAATGGTGGTGTAAAAACACTGTCTGACGAAACCTCGTAAAAAATGACATGGAGTTAGGTTTGGGGATCTGGCTGGCCAACGTATAAAAGGTAAACCATCATCACTTACACCTATAATCCAGCGTTGCGTAGCGTCAGTGGCGCAGCAAAGTGAGGGGGACTCCCACCAGAGGTCTTGGTTTTAACATTGTTGACAATCCTAATACAAAAGATAATACAAGTGTAAGGACGTTTGCGACAAAAACAATAAATTATCTAAATGAGAAATTAAATATATAACTTGTAAAAAAGTTTAGACTTTGTGTTTAAATATTTCTATTTTGGGCATTTAACCTATTTTTGCTTTGTATGATCGTGCAATTTGGGAAGAAAAACAGATCGATTTTCGTTTTTTTTTTTTTTTTTTTTTTTTTTTTTAACCTGATTTTTGGAAATTTAAAGAAATTACTCTAATGAAGTAAAACTTTTATGATATATTAATGTTACAAAGAATCAACATTTACCTCCTCAAACATTTAAAAAATAATATATTTTCAATTTTGTAAAAAATATTATTTTTCAATCGATTTTTTTGCATTTTTGGACATTTTTAGGGTGATTTTGGAACCAAAAGATATTAATCTAGGAAAATAAAATTTTAGGGGTTATCTATTGATACTAAAAGGCAACTTTTGAGACCCCAGGCGTTTCGAAATTCGAAAATTAATTTTTTTCACTCCACTCTAATGTGCATGCCTTCAACCTTGTTCAGTCGAGACATTAGTGGCTTGATCTGTAGAGCGTCGGACTGGTAAGGGAAGGGTCCCTGGTTCAATCGCAACCGGTCGAAGATACTCCGTGCTTGTTAATGGTGACTAGGGTTCATTAAATATGTCGTGGTCAAAAAGTCCTCCAAGTGAATCAAAATCTCTAAAGGTGCTGGACCCGGGATTGTTCTGCTTCTGGTCTATATCAAAAAATTAGAGCTGTCTTCAGGGCCCCATACAACCGGTTAAACCAAACCGGCGGTTGACAAATGCCAACCGCAGAATTGTTGGCATTCGTCCATGGATGAGTCAACTTCAAAACCGGTTGTAATCAAGATAAGTGAGTGTTGCCATAGGCGGAGCTAGTTTCTTTGGTGAAGCGTCGTTGTTTGTTAACAATGAGAAATAAATTTTAGCTAAAATCTTGTGCACAACTCATAGTTTATGAACAATATTTTTATAAGTCATATTTTTTAAAGTCTGATTTGCCGAATACGTTTTTTAATTCCTCCTCTAGTTTTTTATGAATTCGATGCGTTTGACTCTTCCGCCGAGGACCAACAATGATGAGATACAATATAGTAGTAGTAAACGATAGGTTAATAATAGAGACAGAGAAAATACCTCAAATAAACTGCCTTTTGTCAAGAAAACTGAGTGGGATGTACGACAGACAAGACGGAACGAGTATTGCGCGTTTTCAGCTTATGTCGTCAGTCCATACTGTTAGGCTTGGCGTCGAGTACCCCGGAGACTAAGAACGGGCGATGGATAAAGGAAAGTAATGTAATATTAATTTTTAAAAGCTGTTATTCAAGACTAAGACAGTTGTTGAAAGTTTATAATTAACAATTCCATCTTCAAAGGTTTCCTTTCACAGCAGAAGCAGTTTAAAGACAGCAGAAAGATACACGTATAGGTTTAGTAAACCAAATTTTAGCAATTAGAAGGCAGAAAGCTGCATTTTTCGTTTGGAAAACGGAGTGTCATCATTTTAGCGGACAAATACGAATATACGTGGATAAACTATTTATAAAGCTTATATAATCTGTGGCTCTGTAAAACATTATAAACACAATGTTTTAATAATTATCTAAATGTGTCGTCGCTTTTGAATTGGGCATTAGTTTTTGGAATTAATATTTACAGGGGTATTATAAAAAGTAATGACTTTTTTAAAAGCTTTTACAAAACAATTGTACATTACAAATGTCTTTTGCCATTATAATATTTCTGAACGTTAAGTTTTGCAATAAACTATTTTGACTTATTTACTATGCTTTGTGCAATAATACATTAGCTGCTAGTTATTCTTTAAGTAATCAGGTTGAAATTAAGTTAATGAAAATATTTTTTATTAGAAAAATCCAATATTGGGACTTGGATAAAGCGCTGCTTGAAGGTTTAAATTATTTTGTAAACTTTCTCATTCTGAAGCTATAGCGATTGAAAATACGACCGAACTCTGTTCAAAAACTAACAAAACATGTTTTTAGAAAATAAATGGAAAAACATTACTTATAAATAAAAATATTTCCCATTTAAACGATCACAGTATTGAACCCGGATTCTCCGTAAAAAAATGAGTGCTATGTTGAAGCCAAAAAAGGCTAGTTTATTCGTTCCAATTATGGTGCTTAGTTTTACGTTATTTTGGTGCAACAAACTCAAGTAAGCACCGAAATATAGTAAAATTAAGCAACATGATTTGAAACTAAAAAAATGGTTGCACTTTGCCGGACCACTTTGTCAAATCCCTAACACATTTTCAGTTTTACCGGGAATTGAACATGGGATCGTAGGTGGACTTGTTGCACTATCTGTAACATTTCTAAATTTGTTCAATTTATGTTAAAAGCAGTTTAAAAGAATTTTTATTTTAACTTAAGTGCAACTAGAAATTTGCTCTCTATATTGTTCTCAAGTTTAGTAATTTTTTAGCGTAAAATACACATGCATAATTTCGGTGGATGCTATGTTAAGTAAAAACACACGACAAAAGCTCGTACCATCTGAAAGAACACACTACATGGACATATATAATTTTTAACCCATGTTACCCGCTTTAATCCCCCCCCCCCCAAGAAGTATTGTTCACTGAGAGTGTTCTCGATGAATATTTGCAGCTTTTTTTTATGTGTGCTGGAGTTTTCGTTCAATGGAGATTTCTGCCGTGTGCAGGTAAAGGGCAGTAACTGCAAATTTTTCATTTTTCATTTTTTTTTTTGCATTTTTGTAATCTATTGTACGTTATTTTTACTGCACAAACTCGCTTATTTGGTTTCCGCTGAAAAAAAGGCGCGAAAAAAAAACGTTAATTCCAATATTTCCCTATTGTTAGTACTAAATTCAAAACGCGTTTCTTCAAATATCTCGAAAAATCATTTCGGCAGATACTGCCGTTTACCTGCATACGGCAGATTTCCCCCCTAAATATCAGTTAGGTTACCAAGGGTTCTTATAAAGAGTTAACTCTTTGACTATATTAACTATGCACCTTATTTTGACCATTTTTGCAACTGAAAGTATGCATCTAGGACTAAGGGTTGAGAAAATAGAGGTGTTTGCATGCTTAACAGGTCATACGCTATTTATCGTTGCCTCATAGCAATAGTAATACATCTAAGTCAAAACATTATAGCAAAATATCCTTTTGTTGTTCTGAGTTGACGATAAACTGACTTTGTTTGCCTTTTATTTCTGCATAGTACTAAACAATTTGGTTAACTTGCCTTGCACTGTCTTATTTCTCTTTCTTGTGTCGTTTTTCGAAAAATACTCACGACTTGAAAAACATTATCATTTCCACCTGTGGATTTGAGAAAAATACGTTTTTCTTTGCAACAAAATGCCATGAAGTGTGTTGAATGTGGATCAGCTTGAAATTCTTCGCAATAGAAGGCATCATAATCAATGTCATTACTTTTTTTTTCCAGCTGCATTACCTTGAATTTGAGCTAAAATATAATCAGAAGGGATAGCATCGACATTAACAGATATACATCTTTGCTTCGAAAATTAAAAATAAAATCACTTGTATATTTCTCACAAAAGCGGGGTAGGTTTTTTTTTTTCCGAATCAAACCTTTCTGATTGTATCCCTAAATCCGGGCTCTCGTAAATTAAGGCCTCGTGATAAGCGTGTTTCACAGTAATGACTAAATATTTAATTACTACCTACATAACTTAACTGCATATTAAAATAAAAGTTGAGTTATTTAACGCACATAACGATTTGTGCTTTTTTACGAAAACATGTACAGTGCAAGACAAATAAATATAAAAATTACTTTTTACTAAGCCCTGAAGGAAGTTAAAGATGCCCGTTTCTAGTATGCAAAGAAAACTATCGCGAAATAAAATAGCATAAAGATAAGTACGTAACAAAATGTAAAACACGCTTCAATTGAGTATTTTTTGAGCGAAAAGTATAAATGTTAAAATGCTTTTCTTTCTACAAAGATAGGAGAAGATTTAAAGCAGATGCCGTAAGTAATGTGACGTTAAAATTGGATTTTTGAAAGTTTTAAAGAGTTTAATACGTATTCATCAATCATGCGTTGTAGAACATTTAAAAAGGATCACCAATTTAAAAATAATCCACTTTACTTGAAATATTCTTTCACGAGATTTTAAAAATAAAAGAACACTTCAAATTAGTGATGAACTGAGAAGAATACACTTGCAGGTCTTATTCTTAGGTTATTAAAATTACATTTTGGAATTTTATTGAGTGAAAAGAATTTTAAAAGTGCAACAACTCGTTATATATATATATATATATATATATATATATATATATATATATATATATATATATATATATATATATATATATATATATATATATATATATATATATATATATATATATATATATATATATATATATATATATATATATATATATATATATATATATATATCATACGGTGTTTTATTTTAAGATACATACAATCGTCCAATTTCGAGCTGCCCCTCTTGCACCCACACACCATTAAGGATGTCTCAAATTTGAGAGAACGTCTTAAATAAAATTTCTCATACGCTTTATTTTTTAAACGCCAATCCCGAAGACCTTTTTTGATCACTGATATTTCAAAAAAAAAAAAAGATTCATCACTGATTAATATAATACTTTTCCAACCTTGTTGTTCCTTTACGAGTTTCTCCTTGCTCCAGGAGAGTCGTACACGTTTATACTTCATGTTTATCTTTGGTCTTCCTTCGTAAATCCACAATTGCAACTGCAGTTTATGCAACTGTTCAAGTGTAATTGTCTTGGACACGATAACTACTTTCCAACTTCTTTCCAACACTTATGAATGTAGGAGGCATTTTTAAAACGACTATTTTTGACGATTCACTTTAATTTGGGTTCATCTCTGTCAGTTGCTACAATTTTTCTACCTCATTTACTTCGGTTACTTTTTAGTTAGTCAGTTTTTCTATGTACCTTTACAATACGTTACCGAACGTTCATTTGAATTGCGTTGGATTGTTTTTTTTTTTAAACTTAATGCAATGATACAACACGTAACTTCGTTTTCTCCCTATTTATTACCTTGACGACCCATTTTGAGCAATTCCAGGCATTTAAAAGGGCGTAAAATTATTTGAGCACCAAGCTTCATACTTTTGAAACTATCGGTTAACAAGTATGCAAATATTTTCGCTACTTTTTAAAATGCACATTGAATGAATAGATTATTCTAACTTTTTGACTCATATGAAAAAATCAATATAATTTTTCAATGTGTAAATGATGCATAAATTGTTAAAATAATATCTGCAAAGTTGTTGAAACTGATTTATCCATTCGTGAATAACGTGTTTTATTCTTTTAAATTTGCACGCGTACGTTTTTCCCGACTGAGGGACAAGTTTTGTTTAAGTAGTTCAGATATTCTATTATTTTGAATTTGGTTTATATTAAAGAACTCAAATGAAATTGATTTCAATGTTTTTTCACAATAATAAAAATGTGATTCAAAATTTTTCCATCTCACTGCACTCACTCTTACCCTACTCTTTGATAAATAATTTTACCCTTTTCATTTTATAATTCGTAAAGCCTTACTTTATAGCAACATAGCAAGTAGTATGTGTTACAAGAAAACATGGAAGTTGTGCTGAAATATCTATAACTAATTATGCAAATACTTCATACTAAACTAAGATGTCTTAAAAACTACACGTTTCATTATTCTTATAAATCTAGAATACGAATTAATAAATTAAAACGTACCCATTTAAAAGAATAACTATCGACATTGCTTTTCTGTTGCTTCTGTTATTTTAAATAATTTCCAGTACTTCGGTTTTGATTCCTTTGTCTTCATATAGGAGTTTTAATGAATCATTATAATAGTAGCTGGTACGTACAAACACGTCATCAGTTGCAGAATATTAATCAACAGACTTGCAGTGTGATGTAAACGCAGTGTAGTACGGTTAATTGTTAGCGAAACTCCCTGAAGCCTAATTAATACGATGATATTTTACAGAAAATATCAGAATTGTATATGAAAGACAAAGCAGCTCTAGATGTCAAAGCTGTTTGGTAATTACTGAGAGATAAAGGAGAAGTAAATTAAAATGACGTTGGTCACAGATATAAATTAAACATGTCTCTAGATAAACGCAAATGACATGAAATAAATAATTCATTACACCCACACATTTTATTATTAGGGTAAACTACAGCTAGTTAGCCAGTTTATTCTTCAAGGAATTAAAAAAAAGATAGAATTAAACATGTAGGGAAAAAAAGCTGCAACTATCAGTGTACCTTCAGGATAAAATATTGGCAGCAGTATCATTTTCAATTATGAACTACAACTGTTCTTTAAGAAGTAAAGAATAACACCAATTAGCTGGGTCAACTCCAACCATATCGAGAAAAATTTGCATGCATCAAGTAGGGGAATGTGGGGCAAAGTAGTCGGCATTTTAAGCACTTGCTATAAGATTTTAATTAAAAAAATATTTTTGGTATTGTTTATTTGCTTTCCCAACACTATGGTATGTTTAGGTTGGAATTTTAATAATCCAATCTAATAAACTTAGGTTGGAATTCTAATAATCCAACCTTCTCTTTGCTCTTTCACAGCGTGGAATGCAACAAAATGTACCTATGTAATTATTGGTCGTCTGATTGGATTATTGGTTTCTCCAAGCAGGGATAAGGGGGTATTGGTTACCCCTCTTACTTTGCAAAAACAATTAACAATTAATTGTAAAATATAACATTTAATTTTGCTCTTCATTTGGTGTCAATTAATTGGCAATTAAAAGTTAGCAATGTCATTAAAATTTGTTATTGCTGTTACATTGTATCAAAACAAGAAATTCCACTTCCGGTTATGCTCCAAAAAATAATAATAATAATAATTTTTCAATAAATATCAATTAAGTGTGCTAAAAATAGACTATTGAAATCAGATGCACATTAGTATTTTAATCATACTGAAAGAGGTCTTTTCCTGATATGTCACTACTTTAACAAAAACAGAAAAATATTTTATGTTTATATAATGTAAAGATTTAATACTTAGAGGAAATTTTTGAAAAGTAATTAAAATGTATAAATGTATGGACCCAAAAGCAATTTACTCCTTGTAAATAATCACTTCTCTATTATACCAATTTAATTCCCCCCCCCCCCCCCATCAAATGCATTGGTTAATACTTAATTCTATATAAAGAACTTAATGAATTATGCACATCCCACGAGAGATTAATTTCTACTGCAACATAAACTGCGCGTGATCGTAAATTTTTATTTAAGTAGTTTTTGCATTGTATTTTTACGCTACCTAAGAAACATAAGATGTCAGCGAACAATTTATCAACTGTTAACTTTTTTTCTCAATTTTAGCAAATAAGTAATACATTAATGAAGAATAAGTATTAAATATGCGTTATATGATAAATACAATATATTTAATGAATATTTTTAGATGCATTAAGAGCTAATTAAAATTTAAGCGATGACTAATTCAGCTTTTTATATAATCATATATTTTCCCTTCTCTTCTAGCTCACTTTTTACAAAACTGTTGCTGTAAGTAACTATTGCTACGCAACGCAATAAAATTATTTAATAAAAGCAAGAACAATTGTATAAATAAAAGGTTTCGTTCTGGATAAATATTAGTATTTTTAAGTAATAATAAATGAACCTCATTTAAGGATTTATTTGTTATTTTCCTTCGTTTTTAGACACTTCTGCAACGTCTGATCTTTTACTCATTTCGACTCTGTTTTATGAACAACAATGCACAAAACTTTACCTTTGGAATACACGCTCTGTACTTAAACATTGCAACCGTCGTTTATTTTTTCAAATAAGACAATTGGATAGGTAGAATATTTATCATCTGAGTAATTTTTGGACAAAATAATTAGCTATTTAAATAAAACAGATAATATATATATGAGTAATCTATGTGTAATGTATATGTTTCCCATACAAATTCAGTTACATGGATCTCGGCCATATTGGGCTGGTAGGTACTTTTGCACTTGGGAAGGGGCACAGGGGTATTTAAAACTCTACAAAAGTACCGAACTGAAAAAGGTTTTACTTTAGAACTCAAAACTGGCATAAAAAGGCTCCTTCTACTCGAAACAGATGTGGGATTGTTTAAATTTTATTTTCATTAAAAAAACCGTTAAAAATACCTCAGCAGAAGATTTTCTTTCAAAATTTTGGAAAATCCAAGAGCCTAAATTTACCAGAGAAATTGTTAAAAGCATTTTTAAGTAAATGAAAATACAGTTTAAATTGGATATTTATCGTCTTCTTGAGCTCAGCTTCAATTAGCGTGAAGAATTATCTTTTGCTACTTTTTGCTTCAGAGTGAAAAAATGAAAATTCTTGCTCTTGCTTTGAGGTTTTTCCTAAAATTGCGGCGGGGGGAGGGGGTTACCTTTTTGTTCTTTTTTCACGAGTTATTGTACGTATTGTAATGTTTTTGTACTTCCGGCGGAGGACAATCAAGGGTTTTAGTAGTAAACTTTTAACTTTTACTACTGACTTTTATCTAATCGGACGTTTTTCGGAATGGTAGATTCTGACGTGGTTGTTGACGGGGTAACATCCTTGTTCTAATGGATACTTTTAGAGAACTTATTTAAAGAAGGATTTTTTGAAACCATTCTCCACTTCTGATGGAGTTTGAAAGAAATAATGTTGATGATATTTTGACTGTTTTTCTCATTCTGAAAGGGTTGTTGGAACCATTTTCCTTATCCAGATAGATATTTTTAGAGGAACGGTTGATGTTATTTGAAAACTGTAACGCTTATTCTAACAGGGATTTTTAGAAACAGATGTCCTTATCATAATAAGAAAATTTAAGGAGTGTTTTTAAATTTTCTAGCGGAAAGTTTGAGGGAATAATGGGCATTTGTGTCTGTTGTCCTTACTGTAATGCGGATCTTTTAGAACTGTTGTCCTCACTCAACAAAGGATTTTCGGTGACTAATGGCGAAAGTGTACTGAGTACTTTGGAGAGCTGTTTTTCTAATTCTAATGACGACTCAAAGAGTCTGTTGATGCCATTGTAGAACTGATATTTCTCCTTATTTATTCAGGAACAATTGATGTTTCATGACAGACATATCCCTAGCTCTTCAATCGAGACTGCAACAATCAAAATAACTCAAGCAGTGCCAGACACAATTTTGCGGGAATCGGGATTTTTAGAAGAGCGTTGAATTTGGTTTTGAAAATTCCTTATTAGAATGGGAATGCTTGGGGATTAAAGTTAAACTTTTTATGGAGATTTTTCTGGTCTGTTGTCGTTATTCTTAAGTGAAATCGTACACTATTTTTTTCCTTTTCTTCAAGCCAGATTGCTGAACATGCGTTACTTGACTAACTTTTATTTTCGTGGTAGACAGTGCAGTGCCGGACGAAGCAGCTAGTGCTCTGCAAAATATACATGGGGAAAAAAGACTAGGGTCAGGTGGGGGGGAGGCTATTATGAAAGCAATCTTTTTCTCAAAAGAATATTTAATTATCCAAAAATCAATTTCCAACTAGTGAAAAACCAATGGTTATAAAATTTAAATTTAAATAATAGAGGAGTATGCTCACCTTGGGACACGGTACACCTCGCGACAACTTTATTTTTTGCCTGTTAGCTCTCAATGATGTAGGGACATGGCAGCACGATATAACTTTCAGATAGATTTCGATGCCATTGGTGGCGCAGGTAAGAATTCAAAAAAAAATTTTTCTTTTGGAAACATGTCTAATAAATTTCATGCAAAAGATTGGTACGCTGTACAGTTCATCGTTAATGAAAAGCTCTTAAAATAAAAGATAATATAATAATTGGTTTGTAAAGTAATAGTTCTTGCGCTAAGGCTAGCAGTATGGTATTTTAAAATTTCATTGACTGTATACGATGAACCTTGGGACAGGTGGAGATGGGGCACCGTAGCATACGAGTTTTTCGAACTGTTTTGCAAGGACAAATCCGTTTAGGACCTGTGAAAAAAACATTTGATTTAGTGTTCTTTTTTCTTTTAATGTGAAGTTCAAGTTTAGAAAAAAATATTTTTTCCCCTTGGCTGCTGTTAAACAATACTATGTGATACAAATGCTTTGCTATTATACCAAGAGAAGGAAATTTTTATGTGTTATCTTGAATATTAGTGTATGTTAATAAGTAATTTCAAATGTATCAAGAAATTTCTATTTCTTTTAATGAGTAGTGTAAATAATAAACTTAGCAAAATCGATTCAAACAAACTTGCACAATTCATACTTAAAATTTTAAAGTCAACCAAATACTAAGACATTTGTTTTTGCCGTATCTATTTACATGTTTCTCCTTAGCTAGGTTTGCGATATTAAACTTTACAATAGGATTGGCAAATAGAATATTAATGTCGTTTATTACTCACATTTCATGTGTCTAAAGTAAATAAATACAGAGCTGAATGCGAAATCCATTTTCAAAATAAAATAAGCTTAAATTAATTTTCATATTTCTTTGTGTTAATTAATGCTATTGATGTGAGATTTGTAAAGCTATGCATTAATTTAAGTTTAATAAATCATTGGTTCCGTTCGCGGACGGAGAAAAACTTTGGGAACTATTAAAATTATTTTGTTTTTGTAATTAATTAAATTATGCAAGATTTTCCCCAGACGTAATATCACTTAACAAAAGCTCTTTAGTGATGTAAAGGCAGCAAAATATATTATTGCGTCTGAAGTATTTATCAAGATATATAGCAATTGTTACAATATTAATATGGAAAGTAGAATTGTAAATAGTATTTTGGGGGAGCATTATAATTTATATTTTACTCATAATAATAAGTTTTCATACGAACTGTAATAAAGAGATTTTGCGATTTGTGCAATACGAGGCAATATTTTACGTTTAATAGAAAACGACTAAAAGCAAATAAACTTGCAACTGCTGATTAAAAAAAAAATGTCTCAAAATATAATTTTGCACATCACGTGGGAAGATTTTTTTTTTTTTTTACCATGTGGTTAGATAGTTACGAAAGGCAAGTAAAATTTATTACCCATTTAATTTCTTACATGAGTATTAACAAATGAATTAGAGCATTAATTACAAAGAATGTCAACTGATTCAGGAGTAGGACGTAAAACAAAATTACCCGCATGCTACAAGAAATTGTTATGTCAGTATGCAGAAAAATGACTTAAGTACAGTCGAACCCGCTTAATGAAATAGCCATTTTGCCACGAAAAAATATTCTAATACGCGGGATATTCCATTAACCGGGATAAAAATAACACATTACTTTGGTTTGGTACATTGAAAATGTATTAAATGTATTATATTAAGCGGGATATTCTTTTAACCGATATTCTAATAAGCGGGCTCGACTGTATATATTTTTTTTCTGTAGGAAAATTATTCTTTTTCAAAATGACTCGCGTTTTACATTGTGTGCTGAATTTTGTTTTCACAGCTCTTTACAATAATTTAATGTATACACTGCCCTGTAAAAGCATAACTATTCAAATATACGTAAAGAAATATGTGCATCAAACTGAACTGTTCGTTTATAATTGGTTGATTTTTAACTAATATAGTTAACAGTTTTCTTAATATTTTATTATAATTATGTCATTTCAACTTAAATATTAAATTATTGTATGGCTCTCTAAATATGCAACTGTCGAAAGCTTTAAACGCTCACGATAAACCCCAAAATAATGTAATATGATTTCAGTTAACGAATTATAAATGCATACTTGTTCGCGATTGTTTAGACATATTGTTGTAGCTTCGGTTTTTAATGCATTGTTATCCATTTAATACAGTTTATATCCAACCATGCACATAGTGATGCATTGTAAACTTTTCTTAACGGTTTAATGTTGTCACGCAATTATCTAATTATACAGAAGGCCAACATATATTTTAGGAATCACGCAATTTATGGGTTTTGCATTATGTGCAAAACTACTTTGGCATCAAATATATATTTGCTAATGGTTTGGCAATGAATTAATACAATATTAACGGATTTCCCATTATTTCTTACATTCTTTTAGTGCCTCAATTGATCAAGACAATTACAAACTTACTTGTTAATAAGCACACTTGGGAGATTTATAAGAGCACAACGTACTTTTCCAACGATTTCATTTATCTTAAGCAACGGCTGCACCTGAAGCGGCATATCTATTAAGACTACACGAACCAAATTTACAACAGTGCTTCCTTCACGAAACAAAAGTATTTTCTCTGCATGTGTTGAAAATAGTTTCCATTCAACATTACTTCATCATGAAGTTCAGTGGAAGCTGGAATGGGAAACCGCGGCACTTTTGATTATTCAAGAGAAAGGATGTCACAACGCACGCTGCCTAACAAATCTTGCAGCATCACGCAACTAGGTGCTTACATTATCACCGCTTCAGCTGAAAAGTTCTTCGATCTATAATGCCATAACCCTCTACATTTAGTTTGTGATTTTATTTTTCAGTCTTGTCCTAGTGTTGAGCCAATAGAAAGAGATTGATGATTGCGCAGTTGTGAAAAGACCCGATCCTTTTATCTGTCACTCTCAATCTTTTGCATTACTTTGTAACTTAATCCATTGAAACTTTTATTTAATAATATTTGATGAAGATAATTAGCATTTAAAGATTTGACGAGCGTTAAAGCTAAACATCGTCTCGTCATTCATCAAAAATTTTCAGGCTGCTGTAGCCAATACAAAGATATTAATGGCCATGCAGTTATCAAAATGACTCTATACTTTTATGTTTTTCTGAACTGTTTGCACCTTTTGTAACTTAACTTAGGGGAGTTTTTATTTAATAATATTGCGTAAGAATACAATCAACATTTAAAGAGCATATAGAGACTCATAAAGCTGACTTGAATCGTGTCACGCTTCAAAAGATTCTGCGAAATAGTTTATGCTATTGTTGATTTTTATTTATGCCATAAGCAATGCTTTGATGCTTAATAATATATTTTCGATACCTTGTCGGTTGGGTGACGTGGTGATAAGGCGTTGGTCTTCCGTGCCGTGGTTTTGGGATCTGACCCGCGGGGCCCAGTCGGTGTATTTTCGAGATACAGAAAATCGTCAGCGTACATGTATGATTATGGAGTATGTAAAATATCCTTTGGGTGTTCGTTTGGCTTTGAATGCTAGCGTCAAAATCAAATCCCTGGTGCAGTTTTGCATTAAAGAGAGCCAAAGGTGCCTCCATCTGGTGAGAAACTGGGCGCAAAAAGTATCTGTGCCATTGACATCCGTGCTTTAATGGTGACACACATGAAAGACTGGATACGAAATTGTGGCATTGCACTAGGTCTCTGAAAGAGTAAAATCTCCTTTTATTTTTGCTTTTAACTTGTACACTAACTGTAATTTTACAACATGACTATTTACACATTATCAATTGGAACTCTCTCTCTCTCAACAAGTTGCAACAAATTATATCATCTATCGAATTACATAAACTAATTTGAAGCAGCATGTATAAAAGTGGAAAGCAGACAAAAAGAACGAAGTTATTTCATGTGCACAGAAAAGTAAGTATTGAAAAAAATTAACAAGTGATAACGTGTAAAGCAAAATGCTACTTCTGATCTAAATTTTTCAAGTCATGTTCAGAAAAACTTCAGAGCCATTCCATTTCAGATCAGGCAGGGTCTGTCACATGACCATCACCGATTTTGTTGAAAAAAATACAGTAGTTACAACTAAGGGACATATGAAATATCCCAAAAGGATTTTGCAAGAAAAATTTTTTTCCTCAGTTACAGCCTATTAAAATTCTGCACAAAATCCGCCATTTTGGAAAAAACCGGCAAAACACTCCATTTCAAATGGACATTATTTCAAAAGTATTTAACCTATTTGAATAATTCTTTTTTCTAAAAATAAATAAGGACCCATATATCCTCTAGACATCGTTTTTGAAAGTTTAGTTAGGTTTTTTGATAAAGAAAAAAAAATCATTTTTGTCGCAAAAAAACTGCATTTTTACCGATTTTATGATTTTTTTTCTCCATGAAAAAAAGTTTTTTTTACTAAACGGAGATGGAAGTCTAAAGCCCTTATATGATAGTTTAATAACATATTTTATTATAATCCTTGGATGCATACAGCCTCGGAAATAAAATTTGAAATTTTGAAAATTTTCAAAAATTAGCAATTTTTGAAGTGATTTTAATCAAAAAACCCATTTTTTAAAAATCTAAAAATTGGCTCATTTGAACCCCATATAATGCTTAATAAGTGGGTAGACACCGCATCCCGTATTTTTTCCCATAAAATGTTTTATGATTTTTTGAAAGTGACCTTATCGCCCATGGCATGCATGTAAAATAAAAATTTCTAATAATTTCAGTAACTGAAATTCTGGTTATATTAATGCCTAAATAACTACAATAAAGGTGCCCTTTATCAGGAACAACTAAAATCTTACTAACTTTTAATAATGTAGCAGTATCAAACCGCTTCTGATGACCCAGTCAATTCGTATTTTTGTACTTTGTTAAATGAATATATTTTTCTGCTGATCAGCGCCTAATTGTTATGGGAGCTGAGATCCCATACTTCCTTATTTGTTTCACTCAAATTTTTGTATTTTTGACCGAATTCAGGCCACTTAAGCATTAAAATAAGTTCTGAAGACTATAGGGATCCTGACCTTCTTTTGTTAGAAATTGGATCCCTGGCTATAATAGCTACCTTTGGTGAGATCTGTTTGGTTACCTCAACTTACAACCATGTTCAATTAATTATTTCTCTCATAAAACAGTGGACTTTTTAAATTCTTAAACTACAAGTGAGTTTTGCGGTATGAATTTAGTATACATATTCTTACGTATAAAAATAATCATACTAGGTAGGATCCAAAAATTATGTGACAACATTCGCCAATGTCAACCAAAGCACGAAATTAAAATTAATCGTTTTAAATGCATTGTATTGTTCTTCCCTTTGATGGTTTCCCCTGTCGCGTAATTGAGTTGAAGAGAAAGAGAATTGAAAGAGAAAAAATATGATTCGTTGCTGCATATGAAAGTGACGGTGAATGCATAGCTTTGGAGACAAAATAAACTAATATTTATAAAAAATATATACATTTTTACTGTTTCTGATAAAGTACATCATTATCGTAGCTATTTGTCATTAATATAATCACCAAAGGCTCTTCTATCTAAAGGCTACACACAGAAGAACACTTACAAAAAGACGAATTGACTAGGTCATCAACAGAGGTTTGTTACTGATATATTATTAAAAGTTAGTAAGATTTTAGTTGTTCCTGATAAAGGCAACCTTTATTGTAGTTATTAGGCATTAATATAACCAGAATTTCAGTTACTGAAATTATTAGAAATTTTTATTTTACATGCATGCCATGGGCGATAAGGTCACTTTCAAAAAATCATAAAACATTTTATGGGGAAAAATATGGGATGCGGTGTCTACCCACTTGTTAAGCATTATATGGGGTTCAAATGAGCCAATTTTTAGATTTTTAAAAAATGAGTTTTTTGAGTAAAATCACTTCAAAAATCGCTAATTTTTGAAAATTTTCAAAATTTTAAATTTTATTTCCGAGGCTGTATGCATCCAAGGATTATAATAAAATATGTTATGAAACTATCATATAAGGGCTTTAGACTGCCATCTCCGTTTAGTAAAAAAAACGTTTTTTTCATGGAGAAAAAAAATCATAAAATCGGTAAAAATGCAGTTTTTTCGCGACAAAAATTATTTTTTTTCTTTATCAAAAAACCTAACTAAACTTTCAAAAACGATGTCTAGAGGATATATGGGTCCTTATTTATTTTTAGAAAAAAGAATTATTCAAATAGGTTAAATACTTTTGAAATAATGTCCATTTAAAATGGAGTGTTTTGCCGGTTTTTTCCAAAATGGCGGATTTTGTGCAGAATTTTAATAGGCTGTAACTGAAGAAAAAAAAATTTTTCTTCCAAATTTCTTTTGGGATATTTCATATGTCCCTTAGTTGTAACTACTGTATTTTTTTCAAAAAAATCGGTGGTGGTCATATGACACTTTTCATACCTGCCTGCCTGATTTCAAATGGAATGACTCTTCATTTATCGAGTCTAAAAATTTTTTTTTCTCATTCTTGTCTCTTATTTCTTTGTTAAATATTAATTTGTTTATTATTCTCAGTATTTGTGTAACTATTTGCGTACACATGCGTACGTCTCATTAATGCTTTTCTGTATTATGTTTTATAAAGTGTGTAATCATTCAATTACTGCAAAGAACGCATGAAATTAAATTAAGAAAAAAGTAGTATTGATTGTCTTTTTGTTTCAACTTCGAAGGGAGGAAGTCATTCATTGAAAATTTTCTTTTGAGTTATTCTTTGAGTTCAGAACTAATACTAACAATTTAGCGTTAAAAACAAAATTTTGGTTTTCGTTTCATGCATGAAGAATAAACATTGAAGCTTACAGGAACATACTATAATACTTTGAAATAATACAACTATCATTTGTCATGTGCAACTATTATGATAACATGCATTTTGTAGATCATAAGTGCAATGTGCAGGTTATAGAAACGTTAACCGGTGTTTAAATTTCTAGTTCATCGTTTTACTACAACATTGTTTAAAAAAGGGAAATGTCTAGCTCATATTCGAAAAGCATGTGATTAAAATGCTTTTTATGAGTACATAATTTAAAACGTGTTATCGTTTACTCATATATTTTACTTCAAAATTATTCATTTTCTGTACAATTAAGAGAGAACTGCAAAGTCAAAACAAATTCAGAAAGAAAACGCTATATTGGGTTGTAAAATGTCCTATTATAATTTAATTTATGGTCATGATCATGTTTATCATTTACGAATTTATAATTTGTTTGTTCTTATCTAACTTGCATTGAAATTTACTTGAAATGACTCATAATAAAATCCGAACTTTTTTAGTGCTTGAAAACTGAAAAATTTAATGCGACATAATTCTTGCAGATAGAAACGTAATCCGTAAGTTATTAGCACATTTTATTATCTGCTTCGGGTTTTAGAGCATCTTAAACTTTTCAAATATGCTCTAAAACAATTGTTCTGTTTCACACCGTTAGCTGCAATTATCTTTCACCGTTTTTAAAAAGCAAAATCAAGCTAAGTAAAAGAAGAAAGTAATAGTTCATTCCCAGAGTAAGGTATCGGATGATTTGACAAATGTTAGCACCTATCTCAGTGACATTTAAACGTAATTAAGTGCTTTCGAACTATTTTACGGTTTTGATTTGCATTTTAAATTCGGGTTTTTAGTTAATAACACAATAAACTTCGACACCGAGACTTGGCATATCTGCAACGGAAAGACTTCAAAATCAAGGTGGGGAAAATCATGCCTCTTTTGGAAAAATTCAAAAATTACTTTTCCGACAATTTTGATAATGTAAAGTTTGAACGCGTTGGGTAAATTATGAATATTTCATTCAAATGTTTTTTTCGTCAAAAATTGTTTTGTAAAATGTGACTGCGTATACTTTTTTTATTTTATTTAACTTGCTTCTAAGAAGCAATGTAATAATCGCTGTGTAGGTCTTCTTCTATGCAGTTAAAATGACTACCCTTGCTTAATTATACATTAATTTACGTTTTATTCAAAGCAACGCAAATTTCTTATTATAGGAATGAATGTGGATCTGGCGTGAGTGTTCATGTTTATGCGCTAAACACTTTGGAGATTTATGACTGGATACTCTCCCATGTGCCAAATTTTTCAACGTTCTAATGGTTTGAGGTCAACCAAGCACTTTTGCTTTCAGTGCAATCCCTGTATCTCTAAAGATGGATACTCAGAGATGAATGTTTTCTATCTGGAAGAGGATGATGTCTGTCAAATTTGAGTCACGCCTAGAGATGTAAAATTTCCGAAAATTTCGAAATGGTGGAAAAAACCGGTTTTTTACCGGTTTTTTTCGGAAAAAATTGGAAAAAATGGAAAATTTGATTTTTTTATGAATAAAACTAGGGTTTCTTAATAGCTCTGTGTTTCTTGGAACATATACGGGGTTAAGCATTAAGAAATATACGCTATCCACACATCTGCTTGACAGAAATACACATAAAGGTAAGATTAATTAGAACAAAAAAAAAAAAAAAAAAAACTTTTTGTTTTATAACTGAGAGCTTTCATGATCAAACGCCAGAAATAAGTCAAGTCGTCATTCAACCAATAATATTGGATGATGTGTGTCTAATCGTAACAATTACATTTTCTATTTTAGATTGCCTTTGAAACTTGAAGTATTAATTGAAATTTTCTAGTTTCAAACATGATTGATTTTTTTTTTCAAAGAAAAATAATACAATGTAACTTTACTGTCTGAAAATGAAATCTATTGAGTTTTGATTTTTTCCAATCCAGTCTCAGACCAAATCAAAACTAAATTGGTGTTTCTTAAGCTGAATCAAAACTACAGTTTCAGTTTATTCATATGACCGTGCTAAGCACAGTAGTAAAAGTAGTCATACCAGCACTTTTTAAACAAATTTGAGTTATTATAAGCAAGTTGTTCTCTGTTTCGTATTTTACTTAATAAATAAGATGTTTTAGGGTCATTTGATCAAGAACTATTGTTTTGAAAAATTCTTTAAGAAAAAAGAAGACATCTGAATCAAATATAGGGAAGAGCCACACTTTAAAATACAATATCTCAGCTTGAGCACAACTGCAAATTCCCCTTTTTTGCTTAGCACGACAGTATACAGGGTGCGGCAAAAAAAAAAAAAAAAAAAATATCGGGGAAAAATTGTATCATTGAATGGAAGAAAGGTAATTTCATTTTAATGAGTGCCTAATTTATTTTTGTTTCTCACTTTATTAGAAAATAATTTACAATATATCACCTAGTTTATGTATTGTTTTTCGGTTTTCTTACAATTTTAAGCAAAATACCTGCTATTTTAAGATGTTTAACCAAGTAGAACGACAGTTCGTTTGCTTGTTGTCCCTCGACAAACAGTATTTGAAACGACATGCCGTTTCAAGTGGCTTGGAAATGATAGTCGGGAATGTGTACAAAAACGAACAGCGAACGTTTCAGTTAATCGTCAGGTCATCCAAAAGTGAGTTTAATGAAATCCTTGGGTTTCCACGAGAGAAGTCGTTCGTAAGATGGAAATTTGTGACCGATATGTGGGACTAAAGGAAAAAACAGCTCAAACAGAAGTTTTACGAGTTCCAAAAAGTTCAGGCATTTGTATGACTCCAAAGATGCCAGAAACGTTTGAGACGGGCCGCAAGTCCACGCTATAAGAAATACCTTTCACTGATTTACCGTTCAATCGGCTCACATTCCCCAGAACCATAGGATTTGGTCTGGTAGACACTCCAAGCACCTTAGAAAGTGTTAGATATCGCCAAAATCCGAAGTCAGGCTCGGTCTGAGATGGAATCAGCACAAGCGACAAAAAATTTCTAGTTTTTTTGTGAATGAGAGCCGTAAAATGAATCAAAAAGTGAACCAGAAGGACATTTTAGAAGTTATTGTACTTCTGTGCGCCTAAGAGCACTTCAGCGTTGTAGACTGGACATTTTCCTTTAATTTCACACCGATTCATATGGCCAAAAAGGACAAGAGTGGTGCAACGCGCATCGTTTTTGACATGACGAGGGGACGCTGTACTCGCTTGACTTCAATCCCATTTATTACACTGTATGGCCTATTTTGGAGTCAAAGGTCTACCCTAAACACACATAAAATTGAACTCTCCAAACCAATTGCTTTATAGGGAATAGGATTGATTAAAGGACTTGTAGAGAGCCCTTGAATGAAAATTTCAACAAGCAGTTGCATCTCTGTATTACTGCAAAAGGCTGCCATTGTGAAACCAATGAAATTTATTGATTGCTAAAGGTCTTCTCACATTGTTATTTTTTGTGTTTTGTTAATTTATTTATTTTTAATAAAGTTTCATAGAAAATTGCTTGACCGTTTTTTTTTTTTTTTTTTTTGCCGCACACCGTACATTTGGTTCGCACAGTCAGCAAAAACATAGTTTTGTGATAAAAGTTATGCTTGTTTGTTTTATGAAGAAGGAAAATAAATTCTTGACTAAGGTTATTGGTTTAAGCTTTTTTGCAAAAAGTATCATTTAAAATTTTTTGATCTTTATTCAATTTATATTGCCATACAACAACTTGCAGTAATGTTAGACAGTATTTTAACATAAAACGGGGGGGGGGGGGGGGGGAGGAGGAAATTACATCAGAATTTAAGCGTGAGAAATTTCTAATTACTTTTTGCTGAAAATTTCAATTGAAACCCTGAAAAGTTGAAAAAAATCATTTTTTTTTTCAATTTTTCCGAAGTGGAAATTTACTCCTTCGGAAAAAAACGATTTTTTTTCGGTTTTTTCTCGGAAATTTTCCGTTTTTTTTTTCCGACTGTTTTCATCTCTAGTCACGCCCAATTCTTACTGAATAGTGATCAAAAAACCCACCATTGTACATATACAGTAAATGGCGAAATTATTAGGGACACTTCTCAAATTCTCGTATTTTCAAGTTTAGGCCCTTTTTTGAAGAAATAAACCATGATCCACAACTTTTTTATTGTATACTGCTGCTGGCTTCATTTTATTGCTTATTAGAAGTGGTAACACTACCAATTTGCGTCATTTTGCAAATATGTGATGTTATTCCTGTTTTAGTCTCTGATGTGTAAAAACAACTGTTGCCGAAGGGTTATATTAAATATTCTAGAAATATTTATCTGAAAGTTTTGGTGACTGCTATAATTAATGCTTAAGTAACACTTATTAGTAAAGTAATGTTGCTACAGTTTGCGATTAAATTTCAATATTTGATTGATATTATTGCTTGATATTCTTGAAACTGTTTTTTTTTTAGGCTTTTGACGCGTCCCACAGAAAATGAAGGGAAATAAAAACATTACTATTCTCTTCCTTACATTTATAGTGAGCTATTACAAATTTAACAGGTGTTTCTAAATCAGTAGTTGCAGGTATCGAAAAATTCAACTGACCAAAACAAGTTCCCTGAAAGCAGATATCGTAGCCAAATATGGTAGAGAACGCATCACTACTCCTTGTACCAGCCGCAAAATCAGAGATATGTGCTTTCCGAACATTTAACCTTCTCTACAAAACAGTCTTGATGGAATCGCCTCTTCAGGTGGTGTTCGACTTCTCCTAGGGAAGCCCAGGTAAAATAAACTTTTCTCAACCGAAATGCTAAACGCGAAGTCGTCGGACACATACCGATAAATCTTTTAACTAATCAAAATAATAACATTTTTTTGCTAATAGGGCACTACTTACAAATAGTACTTATAAAATTCCGTGATGTGTTTTCTTCCACGTTTTCCTAAGCGATCCGTTTCCAGTGACATTTATCGATCAGTTTTAATTTTGATATGTGCAACTATTGACCTAAAAACCCCTGTTATACTTGCAATAACTCTCTTGGTATAGTCCAAGCAACATACGGTTAAACCTGGGCAAAATTGCAACCGATGCTTTTTCAATGGTTTTCGAGTTAGTAGTCGGTACTGAATAACAAACCCAAAATCGGACAAAGTTGGGTCACCGGAACAACCCCAAAATCAGGTTTGAAAATGGGGAGCTAGTGGCAATTATTTTCAAAATAGGTAAGCTAGTATTCATCCGAAGAAACATAGTGTAAAACATATTTAGCATTCTCAACCGTAATACTTATAGGCCAAGAACCTCAGTTAAGGGTTACGTTCCAAAAAAATGGATAGAACCTCGATAACTCGACACTTGGATATTTCGGCCATCCCGGTAACCCAAAACATTTGTTTCTCTCTCTAGTACAATGCTATATTTATATGGGTTGAAAAAGCTGGTTGCTTGGCCCTGCACATTTTAACAGAAATTCACTTAGTCGACTACTACTTAAACCAGAGTTTACATCTTAAAGCCCGCGATCCGTATGCGGTCCACATTGTAAACCCATCTGGCCTTTAAAAAGGGATTGCAAAATGGTGCTTAGCTCTAAATGCGACTAATAAAAATTATTTTACGCTTTTCATAGCATAATAATTCTTTACTAGTCGACCCGTGCGGAACTCCGCACTGTGCTTCGAATCGTTTCATAAGGCATTTCGCTCTTTAAAAATTTCAAAAGAAGAACATTATGAAGAAGAACCGAAAAAAAGTAAGCGCAGAAGAGAAGTCATGTAATTTAAAAACATCAGTAACAAAACCTCGTTAAATACAACGTTGTGATAATTTGATCATCGCTCACCTTTTGGTCGTACATATTTTCAATGCAAACATAAATATCATTAAAAGTGGCTGAGTAGTGACTCGTGAAAAAGCAATAATTGTGCATGTGAAAAAACAGGTTGTGTCAAATACAGTCCTGCCCATGTGAGCATCTGACAGGAAAAAAAAGAAACATTAAAGAGATATTTATTGGCACGGATTCGAATTGGCGCCATTCTGATTAACAGCCTGACACCCCAACAAACCTAGCAATTGTGCCTTCCTTTTCGAAAGCTATTCATTGAAGGAATGCGTAGTAAAAAACAGCAAAAAAGCTTTTTGCCAAAAAATAATAATAATAATAAGATCATGCTTCTATATTTTGTCATTAACCAGCATGATACGATTTAAAATTATTCGTAAAGCATGGAATTTGATTAAAGAATAACGAAGATCTCACGTAGCGATTGAAATAAGCATTCTAGAGAAGGAATAATTTAGATTGAAAATAAGTGTTTTTATCTTTGAATATTGAACTATTTCACATAGAAGATTGCTTTAACCGTTACGGCTTAAATGCCCACACACGTTTCTCTTTTAATCGAACACTTAAAATTGAAAACCAAAACCAGTGTAATGCGTAATGCTAATATAAAATTGATATTACGTCGGAGAGCCCAAGCTTGCCCGAAGTTCAGATAGTTTATAGCCGAACGCTCTACCGAAAAATTATCATTTTAACCAAACTAATTCCAGTGCTTTTAAGCTTTATTAAAATATGAACACACACTCACAGACTTTTTTTTTGCCGAAAGCGACGTAAAAAATTGGAAAACTGCATTAGAACTTTGGAAAAAAAAACCATAAGAACTACAGGCTGCATCAAGGTTTTCAAACAGCAAGGGGCATTTTCGAAAACTTGATTTTTCAACCGTAAGTCCATTTTTCTTCATTAGCCAGCCTGATAAGTTTTAAAATTAGAGGGGAATAATATATAAGATAAGATATTGAAGAAAAATTTTTTTATTTTTTTTTGAAAATTTTTACAATTCGTTACCGCAGGCTGCTTGAACCGTTATGACAGCACGTGTTCATCATTTAACAGCACGGTTAAAATACAAAATAAATTGAACTATGCTCTATTTATAGCGTAGTTTTTCGAATGTCGTAAACATGTGATAAGCTTTTTTTTTTTTTTTTTTGCAAAAAGAAGAAAAAATATATATATTACCCTTCAAATTGAGGTAGTAAATTTTTTTTTGTACAAAGAGTCAAAAACTCATTAGAAGAATATATATTTCAATACACGATTTATTATTTTTTTTCTGAACAAAAAACAATTCTATTGTAGTCTGAAATCTTAAACCTGTTACTTATATTTTCGCTTACATTATGCTTTAATTGTCTTACCAGAGCCAAAGCTTTAAAAAAGAAAAAAAAAACGTACAATTTAGAAGTAATTTAGCACAAAGTCACATCAAGTTTTCATAACAGCAAGGAGCGTTTCCTTCTCATTTAATCTGGTCCCTCACATTTGTTATTCACTTAATTAAGTGTTCTTGCAAAGCGCGATATTTCTCTCAGTTTTTGATGCAGATTGTCCGGACGTGGGCCCGAACACTCATTCTCCTGGTTGCGAGGAGAACGCTCTGCCGATCAAGCTATTTAGCTCTGTCGGTCCTAGTGCAAGTTAAAGTTATAAGTTTAACCGAAAACCTCATTCTGGTTCTTTAAAAACAGGTTTTTTGGCTGAAAAAAACAATTTTTAGACCGTGGGTCTATTTTTCTTCAGTAGCCAGCACGATAAGCTTTAAAATAAGGTGTAAATCAAAGAAATCGATCAAGAATTGAGGAAAATCTGACGTAGAAACCAAAAACAGGCTACAGAAATAATATATAAGGATTTTCCAAACATAAAAATTTAGATATTTTTATAGTATAAAAACTTCTATTATATACAAAACAATTGCAAGTTACTAACTTTCATCGCCGTCATCATACGCATAGAATTTAACGCTTTGGTTTTCAGTCATTGAATTGACATGCGCCACAAGCTGTTAATTGGGGAAGTCCAATACGCATCGTAATGTAGCACATTTTGTTTTGCAGGAACAGCCAATCATGTTTAATACATAGCCTTTTTAACATACCAGTCCCAATTCTCTGGTTTAAACCAATCTTTCCAACTTTATCTGTAAGTACGTTCGATAGCTATGGAATTTTGTGGGCGAATCAGTTGGAAGTAAATGTTCAGATGTAATAAAAGATTTTACTATAGCTACCTTTGCTACCAACATTCGAAGTCGTAGTATGTCTGTAGATTCTTAAGTTTGAGATTCATACATTTGAAGCATTGCTTTTCTCCCAACGACTGCCATTTCTGAGGGCGACTGGAATTATGAGTCATTGGAAAAACCTTTGCAAAAGAACGGAGTCTTGCATCTTTCATCAGTTTCACAAGCGCTGATTTTTTTATTTTTTTTTTCTGATTGAAAAAATTCTAGATGTAGAGGAAATGGTCTAAATACTGGCCACCCACTGAAAATGAGGGAATTGGGTTGTGCACAGTCGCAAAAAATGGAACCGAATGAATCAACAGGAAGAGGCAAAAGCGTAGTGAGCAAATGACCTTGATAGCTAAAGCACGTGCTTTGTCAGGAACTGTTTTACAAGAAACATTCGTTTTTGAAGAACTCAAAACTTCGAAGCTTATACAAGTTAATTTATATCTTTCTAATTTATACAGTGATGTAAGTGGTTTTTATCTTAAAACGAAGTAGATTATGTGGGCTTTCTTTCAATGTACTTGATTTGAAACATTTCTTTGTTTCGTAATGGTTTAGTACACCTTAAACTTGAAATACTACGCGGTCTAAAATCGGGCTACCGACGGTCGTCCAGAAACGGACCACTGGTAGTCCGTTTTTAGAAAACGTTGTTTTCGATACTTAAAAGTTTCGACTAAATATAATGACTTAAATTGGTCCGTATGAAATATCTCCAATCCCCTTTATTGCAAAGAAAAAGAACAATCGTTGCCGCTAGAATGCCAAGACTTGCATCATCATTGGATCACCGTACAAAGACGAACTGGCGAAAAGTGTGGAGCGTGCATTGAACATCAGTCGGAAAATTGTGAGCGAGGAATCAGTTGCCCGTGAAAAGAGAAAACATCCAAAATCTTCAAGTCAAGCCAACAAGTCAAAGAGAAAATCCCAACGACAGTAGTCGGACTCGAATAGAGACTACACTGATCTTCCTACTGATGACAATGACAAGGATGACGAGTTGGTGGTTCTTGTTTTTGATAAATCTGATAATGGCAATGTAGTATGCATATTTTACGACAGATTCTTTTCAGATGACATTACAGGAGAAGTGTGGATTCTGTGCTGCAAACCAAGACATCCGTGTGTGGGATGGGAAAAAAAAAGGTTTACTGCACCTGCAACTTCTGCAACTAAAAAACGAACTCTAAATGATTTTTATTTTTCATAAAAATATAAAAGATGATATTTAATAAAAGTTTTTAATTAAAATTTCATGCTTTTTTATTTATGTTTTAAGCGATAAAATAGTTTTTCCTCAAGTGGCCCGTTTTTGGACCACCTCTTGTAAAGCGTGATTTTGCCTTTTTTCGTAATCATGAAGTGTTTAAAACACTTAAAACTGGTCTAATGGTTCTTAAAAGTTGTTGGCACTATAAGTATCCCTTTAGCGTGAACAGGTAAATCAGTAGGTAGAAAATGAGAGTGGTGACCCGTTTTTGGACCACTTCCTCTTGTCTCACAGCCTGTAAAGAAGGAAGTAAGTTGCAGTTTTTACGACCTAGTGAAGATTACATGTTCACAATACCGTAGACAAGATTGGGAGTTGATCTTCCCATTATATCGCTGCGGTAATACAGCTTAAACCCATTATTCTTCGCGTGATACACGAGCAAAGTCAACAAGTCAGTATACTGGTTTATTACCGTGGTGCGCGTATGTGCAGAGGAGGTTACTGCAGCATGAACAATTTTTTCCATCAGCATCACCATCAATATTTAGAACAGAACACTCTTGTTTCTGCAATAAATGACTCATAAAGAAAATCATCGGTTGCTTGCTTTTTCCATGACCCTAAAACTTATTTTTTCCCGAAGAAATGCGTACACGAACTGTAATTAAAGCCGCTACTGGTTTTCGTATAGCGTCGTCTGTGAGAGGCATCTTTGATTGTTATGGATAATTTGTAGCCATCAAAAACAACAGTAGGTTTCCAGTACGTTTAAAGAACAAAATTAACATACGAAAGAGCAATATGCTCTTAAGTATTGTTACTGCATCAAGGAAGGTGATGTAAGAGAGATTCTCCATCTAAAACATACTTCTCTGCCTATACCATGTTGTCAGATTCCTTACTACACAAATTTTTAATATATTTGAGTACTGCTTGAGCCAATCAGATTTTGATGCATCATCATGTGTTACACTTCAACTAATGCTGCAGGTATGCAAAAAATCATAATGCCTGACATCTGCAAGATTCATTTCACCTCAAGTGGCAATAGTCATTCTTCTCTGGAAAAGGAGTGCTGGTTCTACTTGTATATCAAGATCATTTTTACTACAAATAGCAGCATGTAATCCTAAAGTTTTTACTTTTTCCAATCTTTCAACAGTGTATCTAAACACTTTCTGTCCTATCATTTTAGAAATTATGTTTACATTAAATAAGTGGAACTCATCAGCAATAACACCATCTTCGGCTGTTAGACCTCTAACAATATTGCGTAGAATAGGAGATCCAAGAGTGGGGCTTTAGTACGAAGGAGAAGAGATCTTGGCCGGATGGAGTTTCACAAAAGATTAAATTATTATTTTTTCAACATTTTGTACTTGACTAACGTTGTGTTTTTCACTTGTAGCAACTGAATTATTTAATAAAGCGATCATAACTTTCACGTAATTCATAAATTCAAAGTCTCAAGTCATATGTATTTTATTTGAACAAATGAAAAACTCATTACAAATTTCACCTCTTGTTAAATGAGAAGATTGTGGGAAAAGTTTGCAAGGGAAATACCATAATGTATGGGCCATATACGATCCGCGGGCCTCAGTTTTGCAACCTCTAGTTTTTCTAGTAGTCGACTAAGGAGAATTATCTCTTAACATACGTGGAATCATATTTTTGCAACCTATATGAACATAACATTTTACTAGACAGGGAAACAAATGCGTCGATTTATCGGGACCGTTAAATTATCCAAGTAACGTTTTATCGCATTTCTGCCTATTTTCGTGACATAAACATTAACCAAAACGCTTTGTTTATAATTATTCCAGATTGAAGATAATTGCCACTAGCCCCCATTTTCAAAACTGATTTTAAGGGCGTTGTCGTGACCCAAAATTGTCCGATTTTGGATAGGTTATTCTGTTTGAGTTACTAATATGAAAAAAATTGAAAAAAAAACCCTCTTTTGCAATTTTGCTCATGTTAACTGTATTTTTTTCCTTAGTTTGACTGGATTAGTATGTTTGGAGGGGAGAAGCAATGCTGGTATTTCCTTACATTTTTATGGGACATGTTTGAAGCCGTGCCCATTCTTAAAATATATGTTTTGATAATGGCACGTTATAATATAAATCTAATGTTAAACTTAAACCACAAATTGCAGTAGGGAAACTTGATTAATAAGTATTACTTGCACATTGACTTTAGCAGACACCAAAACTTTCATAGAAATATTTCTAGAATACTTAACATAAACTCATGACAAAAGATGTTTTTACACATTACAGACTAAAACAGGAATAACCTCACATATTTGTAAAATGATGTAGACTGGTATTGTTGTCACTTTTAAAAAAACAATTATAATGATACCAGCAACAATAGAGAATTAAAAAAAAAATAGGTTCATGGCTTATCTCTTCATAAAGTGAGTCTCAACTAGAAAATACGATTATTTGAGAAGTGTCCCTAATCACTTGAGTACCCTCTGTACTCATCCACATTACATGATGATGCTAACCAGACAATGCTATTGCTACTACGGTAAATGAAACGTATACTGCTATTTACTGATACCACTTCCACTAACCTATCAATACCACAACTCCAAATACGGGAGATCGTTGAGCGCACATTGTGTTACACCTTTGGTAGTTTTCAAATGAACATGCGGTCAAATTTTACTACACATTTTATGAGAACGATATCAATAAGATGATCAATATGGAGAGTTCCATCAACAACTGATCTGTTAATCTCATTCTTTTCCTTAGATTAATCTTTTCTTGATTCTTTTAAAGATGTTTTAACAGAATTTGGAGATAAGACTGAATGTATCACCTTTTCTTTGGGTATCACCAAAGACTTAGACATAAATTGTTCATAATTGCGTTAAATAATTACATTTGAACATGGGAAAGTTAAGAGAAGAATGAAAAAGTGAAAAACACAAATTTTCGAGAAAATTGTGAAAAAGGCTTTTTTTAGGAGTATAAGGGTGCCTTTTCATCAGTGCCTGTAAACAGAAATCAACAGATACAGAATCAGGTGGGATTCAGGCCAAAGCAAATGTTCTTTAACCCTGCATGATGAGTTATTTCAATGAGTTAACTGACCACGATATTGTGTTTAAACCGTAGTAAATGGGACGAAAACGGTCATTAAAAGCATCATGGAATAGAAACAGACTCATTAGAATTTATCAACCAATGGGAAGAAAGTTGAAGAACCAAAGACAACCCAATCATAAGAAAAAAAAAAGAAATCGCTTTTTGCGGTATTTTCTAGACAATTTGAGCTTTTTTTACGTTTATTTTCTATTTAACTCATTTTTAGGGCAATTATTTTATTGATTTATCTTTTTAACTTCTTCCCTCGCAGAAACAAAAATTAAAATTAAAAAAAAGTAAAATAAAAAAAAGAGAAAAAACAGAAAAAAAACATTTTATTTTAGCATTACCAAGTTGCTTTTGCCGTTAGTTCCTAGAAAAACGAAAACTCAAATTTAAAAGAACTTCATTTGTTTTGATCTGACTTACCCAACCTCTGAAAAAACAAACTTCCATACCGTAGAGAAGTAAAGTAATATCTTTATTCATTACCTATATAAATCATTTTAATTAATATTTTACTAAAAAACATGAATATATGTATTAAGATGATTTAAAATAAGTTTTTAATCTAATGAGTATTTAATTTCGTTCACCAAGAAATTAATCTAAAAGAAAATGTAACATTTTGTTCATTAAAAATAAATCACCTTTTCATTATAGATGGTTTATTTATGTGGGTACTATTTTAAGACATCATTTTCAATTATAATTAAGGTGGATACAAAGGGCTTCATATTTTTTTGTCATTTCTTTTTTAATTACGTCTCATGTTACATTTTCTGACATTTTTGTAGTAATTTGAACTTTTAGTTACTGAGATGAATTTTTCTCCAAGTTATAGTTTTTTTGTAAAAAAAGCTTTTTTTAAAAATTTTTTTAACTTTGTTCAATCTAAATACAAAGAAATTAATAAATACCTTTGTGTGAAAACGTAATGGTGAAGACAATTATACACTGTAGAAAATTGCTAAAAAAGCCAAAGCTAGGATTTTTTTGTTTGTAGCTTTTTTTGATCTCAAATTTAAAAAACGGTAACGGAAGGAATTTTTTTCGACATGATTTTCTCTCTATCATATTTCTTTCCAAGTTCAGCTAAACTATGAAAGGGAATATTCTGAAAAAAAAAATCACTTGCAGGCGTTTTTAATCATTATAATTTGATCCCCAGTTTTTAAAATAATTATGTTAAGCATAGAAATTACACACTTGTTAATGCTAACGGAATGACAGTAACGGAAGGACAAGAACTGCAAAGCAATAAAATTTGATAGATTTAAATTTGCAATAATTTATTCAGCTACGACAGCATTCTGAAATTCTTAGTTACATTGAACTCTGGTGCCTGAGCAATTTGTTACAATTTTAGGATTCTTAAATTTCTTAATTGATATAAAACCAGTCAATAAATATTTTTTTTTTCTCAGGGAACATAAAAATAATTTTCACATTATCATGCTTTCTCAACCAAGAAATTTCCATTCCTTTATCATTTTTATGAAGTACCTGTCGAATATGGTTCTTAGTAAATTTCTTTCTTTTCCATTCAACTGACAAAAATTGTTTAGCTGTTGATGCATCCTGTGGCATAGTCTCATCATTTGGTGTACTTGATTCAGCTGTATCTTCATCTTTAAAATCATTTATTACATTTCGTCTTTTCTTTGAAGTGAAACTCCTTTGCTTTGCGCAAAAAAATAGTCTCATTATTCAATAACATAATTTTGCTACATGTATCAAACATAGTGGCCGCCGCTTATATGAATTACGTTTGTTCTAAACAGTTTTAAGTCCACAAAGCGCATGATTCAATAAAGCGGCTGATTCAATAAAGCTGGGTTTTGTTCTGTTTTTGTCAATTTGATTCATTATAGCGGTTGATTCAATTTACCACTGATTCAATTAACCGGCGTCCGCTGTGGTGCGTATTGTGTGTAGCTTCAAGATATGACTCTGTAGTATACGTTTACTTATTCCACCGATGCTATCAACAGCCCCCTTTCAGGTGACTTGTGGCAAAAAAACTCCAAGTAGTCTTGATATTATATTTTTCCGACATAAGTGTCAAGTTTGGAAACAAATATTTCTGCTTGAACTGGCTTGCAGCTCCATCACTAAAAAAAGACGTGTTTTTCAATTGGAGAACAAAAACACGGATCAAAGCACCAATAAATGCAAAGCTGCCACCTTTCCGTGATCAATTTTGTCACATATACATGCACATACAATTCTTACCTCATTTAGGTGCCAAATATAAGCGGAAAAATTGTGACCTTTTAGTGATGCCAAAGATCAGCCTAGATTTAATCCTGCATTTTAATTGCTTTGAAAAATTTCTGTAAAATTTACTAGCGCAACACCAGATTTTTTTCTAGTTTTTTCTTTTCTTCAGGGGCGTGCATCCCCTCATGCTAAGAATGTAGAGTTCTTCAGCGTTGGTTACCTAAAAGACGAATTAGTAAGCGTTCAAATCAAAAGCGCAAAAGTCATTGAAGCGAAAATTGGTGCATAGTCAAATACAAATGTTTGATCTTTATGGAAAGTAGTAAATTATATGTAATTGCGGTTTACTGTTACAGTAAATTAGTTGATGGGTTACTGATGTATTTATGCTATGCAATAATTATTCAATATCTAATTACCTGCAGTATAACGTTGAAAGGTTTGTTTCTGGGATGTGTTTCGCCGAAAACATAATTTGGCTTGTAAAATTATTTAACTCCTTTATTCGTAACTTCAACTGACGGTTTATTTTTGAAAAATATTTTGACAATTGAAATTTAGATACGTAAAGTGTACATGCATAATGTACACTAAAAATGGCAGTATCAATGGTACCTCTGCTTTTTTACCGACTTTATTTGCTGAATAAGTTCCTTTTATTAGCTCCGTATTTAGTTTCTAGGTCTTTTTTTCAATTACTGTACAGATTTTTTTATAGCAATGAAACTCTTGAAAATAAATAAATTTTCCCCATTTATAAATAAAACCGCTATGCTTATTTTCCAGATTAGTCATAAGAGTTCACAAAATCTCAGCATCACATATTTAACTTTGATATTTATAGCGTTAAAAGTGCATCTAATGTAAATGAGGAAAATATTGCAGTGAAAATATAATAAATATAAAAATGCAAAAGGTAAAAAATATTTTTATTGCAACAAAAACTAAATATGTCATTTGTGTGAAAATTATAGTACATGGTATAAAGGAATAATGATGCGTATACACGGTCCGATCCAAAAGTAATGCACGTTATTCTGATGCATTTACACCCTGAAACTCGATCCGCTTGACAGTAATTGGTGGAGGGGGTTGTTGGCTTTACAGTGCAACGCAGCTCAGTTGCCTGCCAGCTTTTGGAGAAAGAAAAAAGAAAAATTTAAAAAAATACATTAAAAAATACTCGCAAAAATTATTTAAAAATATCTACAAAAACCTTTAATTTTTCTGTATCAGACAAAATTTGTTCCAATGTTCCAAGGTAATTAGAACATGAAATATAACTGTTTTTAACTAATTTCATGCTAAAATTGAGGTGAGCCTTCAATTGGAAATTTATTGCTGATGAGACCATTGTTGAACAAAACTTTTATTCAAATGCATCTCAAATTTTCAAAGTAATATAAATATGATTTCCGCAAACTTTTCTCCCCTTAGGAGTCACAATTTATTTACTATTAAAAATTCTGTTGAGTTTGTTAAAAAAATTCATAGTTTCGTTCCAAATAATTCTTTTATGGCTTCTTTTGATGTTAACTCTTTATTTACGAACGTTCCCGTCGAGGGTTCATTGTTATGCCTTCGTAGAAGACTTTCTGAATTTCATTTCACCAATACGGAAATTGAGGATTTAATTTTCCTTACCCGTACTTGTCTTAAGCAATGTTCTTTTGTTTTTAATGGGAATTTTTATATTATGTTAGATGGTCTGGCTATGGGTAACCCACTTAGCCCCATTCTTAGTGATATTTACATGCATTATTTTGAGGTTAAGCTGTTCCAAAAACTGCAGTTCCAATTTTATGTTCGGTATGTTGATGATTGTTTTGTTCTAATGAACCAGAATCAGTTTGAGAGTGATGAGGTTTTATCTATTTTAAACTCCATTGATCCCCATATTCAGTTTTCTTGTGAGAAAGAACGGAATAATTGTATTTCATTTCTTGATGTACTTGTTTCTCGTACTGAAATTGGTTTTGAAACTACTGTTTATCGCAAACCTTTTGCTGTCTCTTTACCTCCTCATAGACTATCGTCTCATCCTCCAAATCAAAAATATTCTGCTTTCAATTCTTTTGTTTATCGCGCAATTAAAATTTGTTCTTCGTCGGAACTTCTTAAAGTGGAACTTAATTATCTTAAAGCTGTGGCAATTGATAGAGACTATCCGCCAACTTTGATTGATTCCATTTATAAAAAACTTTCAAATAAATCCCAAACAAATGTTCTTAACCGAACCTTCATCAGAAAGAATTTGGTTGTTTTGCCATTCTTTCCATCTGTAAGCTATCAGGTTGCTAAGATTCTAAAACGTTTCCAATTCCAGGTGGTGTTCTCTCCTATTAATAAACTTTCATTCTCTTCTCTTAAAGATCCTATTCACCCTCTTAATTGTTGTGGAATTTATAGAATTAATTGTAGTTGTAAACTTGCCTATATTGGACAGACTCGGCGTGCTTTAAAAATTCGCTTGAAAGAGCATCAAAATTATGTGAAAAAACAACAATTAAATAAGTCTAGTATTGCTCAACATTGTTGGGATTCGAATCACTCTTTTGATTTTAACTCTTATCAGATTATCCAAAAATGCCCCAATTCATCAGATCTTGACTTTTGGGAATCCTTTCATATTTTGAGGAACAGTTCTAACTTAGTTAACGATCTTAGTTCAGTTCCATATTTTTCTAACATTTGGCTCCCATATCTTTAATACTCCCCTTTTTTCCCACTCATTTTTATCTATCTTCCTTTGTTTATTTTTACCTTTTTGTCTTGATTGACACCCCCCCCCCCAATTTTCTTCTATTTATCTTTATTTTTCCTTTTTTCGAATACTTTTTGTTTCTGTTTATTTTATTTCATGGTTTTCCATTCTGCTTTTCCTTTCTTGCGGTTCACGGTTACTGACAATTTCTTTTCTTTTTGTTTAAGCTTCGGCTTAATCCTTGTCCAATTGAATTCTTTCTTTCTGGGTTCGTACCTAAGAGAAAGCTCCTGGCCTTTGCTTGCATTCCTATTGGTTCCTGATCGGTGTATAACTTTGTCATTGGTGTTTGGCTAATCCGCTGTTTTTATCTTTTAAGCTGCATGCTTATCTGCTCTTGGCTTTTGTCGGATGTCTTTTCATCCATAAGCTCATTATTTTTTGCATTGAAAAAGGCGTTCCCTGTAACGTTGAAACACGTGTCTGCTGTAATTTACAAATTTGTGCTTCTACTTACGTTGTTTGTTCTGACTTTACTATTCAGCACAAAGGTATTTATTTATCTTATTTATCTTAATACATCGATGACTCACAGTAGCTTACCATCGGGGTGCTCTTGTCTTAACTTTGAGATATTACCTCGCACTCGTTTCATAAATAATTTCGTCAATTAAGTCCCAATCTGATTCAAATTTTCATATACCGCACAAAAAAAAAAAAAAAAAATCTTTGCTTGATAATTCTCCAACATAAGACTAAAAAGCAGAAAAATAAAATAATAGTTTAAAAAACTAAAAAAAACACGCTTTCGTAGCAAAATGAACTAAAAAGTGAAAAATAATCTTTGGATGATAGTAGTTGACCAATCACTTAATTTTAATGGAATACAAAAAAGCGTGGGGGGCTTCTTATCAGTTGTCTTGAATTTCTTCCATTTAATGTCCAAGCAAAAATGTAAATAGACAGCACCCCACGCTTTTTTGTATTCCATTAAAATTAAGTGATTGGTCAACTACTATCATCCAAAGATTATTTTTCACTTTTTAGTTCATTTTGCTACGAAAGCGTGTTTTTTTAGTTTTTTAAACTATTATTTTATTTCACACTACGTCCCTTTTGGTTTTTCTTTGCATTAACATAAGACATATAGCTGTTTAAAGTGCTAAGAAACAAGTCCTTGGAGCAGTGAATGCAAAAAGAAAGAACTGAAAAAGTAAACTGATTAAAACAATTTTCAAATATGTATCTAATCAGTGTTAAATAGCGGTATCTTTAGAGCGAAAACTTTGCCTTAGCTTAGTAAGCTAGTTAAAAAGTTTGTACATTGTATTTAAACGTATATTTCAATTTCATTAACCACTAATATAGTTCGGAGGAAATATTTCGTAGTGCAAATTTAAAACTCTAGTTAATTAACGTGAAGTCAATTCATTTTAAAGCAATGTCTTACTTTGTGACATCGTTTCACTGTAACAAGACATGTTAGGGATTATACCTGTCTATCAGCTTCCGATGTCCAGACGAAACTAATGAGCTTTCATTTTGAAATTCGACAAAAAATTTTAAAAATCAAGAAATTCTATCCTTAAACCTAATTTTAAAATTACGGTTGAAAGAATCAAAGTTTAATACTGAGCCAATTTGTTACTAGGATTTTGGGCGTATCCTAGCAGTACGGAGGAATTACACGTTAAACGACATTATAAAGTCAACGCGTACTATCAAAACAAGCTCTATCCATGAATTTTCGTGTGCGTTTTAATTTCATAATTTGATACTACATGGCGGATACTAACACACTACAATGTTATTTAAAAAGCAACCAGCTCTTTTAGGTCGAAAAAAGTACTATCAGAAAGAGGCTTTCGTTTAAAAAACATTTCAGTTCGTGATGTACACTACTGTTTGTGAAAATTGCAACACCACGATGGACTTACGCGAGTGAGCTGAAAATTGCAGGAAAAGTAAAGTAGGGCATGATATGCAAATTATTAGAATTGCAGACCGGTACCGCATGCGTATGCTGAACAGCGCCCTCTGAACGGCGGATCGAACCGAATATAAATAGTCGGGTGTAGCGAGGCGTGTATGATTATCGGTGGTTATATGCTAGAGTAAACGTTAACTGAATCTTTACTATGCCTCTTCGACGAAAGAAAGCGAAATTTGAGCAAATTTCGGAGTTTGAACGGCGCAGAATCGTCGGCCTTCGTAAAGCTGGATTGGCTTATTGTGCAGTAGCCGCTCGTGTTCAGCATAACAGCAGCACAAGCATGCGTGTTTGGAAGCAGTGGACGGACAAGGGTCGGAAAGCTTGAAAATCCAGGAGTGGACCCCGAAATGTGACGTCAGCTCGCGATGACAGACACCTGGTGCGTATGGCGCTGAAAGACCGCACAGCTTCTTCTTGACAATTGGCAGCACCGTGGTCAACAGCTACATGTGTTTCATTGTGTGCTTCATCAATTCGGAGACGTCTGCTGCAAGGTGTGCTGCGCGCAAGGATTCTTTTATACAAGGTTCCTCTCACGCAAAACCATCACCACTTGCAGCTACAATGGGCCAATGTGCATAGGAGCTGACGTACAAATTGGCAGCAAGTCGTCTTTTCTGACGAATACCGCTTCAATTTGAGGCACCATGATGGCCGAATTCGTGTCAGGCGCTATGCCGGTGAACGGCACATTCCGGAGTGCATTATCGAGCGCCACAGTTGACGAATACCCGGAGTTATGGTTTGGAGTGCCATAGCATATCATGGACGATCACAATTGCTACGAATTGTGGGCAATTTGAACAGTACCCGATAAATAAACGAAGTTTTACTGCCCCAAGCTATTCTTTTCCTGCAAGGATTGCCATGGGCTGTATTCCAGCAGGATAATGTCCGTCCACATGTCGCTAGGACTGTCAAATTCTACCTTGATTTGCAGCAGGTACAGCTTCCTCCTTGGCCTGCTCATTCACTGGATATGTCACCGATTGAACACGTGTGAGATTTCATTGGGCGGCATCTCACTCGTGATCATCGTCCTGTTGCTTCGGTAAACGAACTTTGGTTGCGCATACAAACAATATGGAATACTCTTTCGCAGGCAGATATTCAAACTTTGTTTCACTCCATGCCGAGTCGTATAGCAGCTCTCATTACGGCGCGTGGTGGCCACACAAAGTACTAGTTTCTATCTCTTTTTATTGTTTGCTTGGTTTGAAAATGTAATCATTTATTTGTACCATTTACACTTAACTGTGTATTAAATATCACTTAACTATGATGTTTCCTTCAAAGTGTTGCAATTTTCACAAACAGGAATGTATTTTGTCTCGCCTTTAAAATTTTAAAAGTTAAGTAATCTGGTTTTGATCTTAAACGCCTCAAGTAACTACATTTTTTGAAATAAATTTTGGTTTAACTGCCTAAAACATATTAAATTTAAAATAGTCTATGAAATCAATTTTATTAAAACAAACGTAATTGTCCTAAAATAATGCTATCATGCATTGTGATTGATCCTGGGTTTGGTAATTTTTCTTGCACAACAGTAAAAATATACAAAACGTTTTAAGTCTTATAAAATAACCGTCCATGCATGAATTAACAAAAGAGAGTGAAGAATATTAAAATACATTTTTAAGTACTTCAGCTAAAATAGATCTAGTCAATGAGTAAAAATTGTCCTTAGTTATTTTGAAAATGAATGTTAAGTCAAAAATGAGTGCTCTAGGAGAATTAAAAATAATAAATGTGATCGCCTTCTGACAAGTAATCGATATAATTTCTCATCGGATACTGACTGTCTTTTACCCACTTTAAAAGGACATGTGTCACGAAAGCAGGCTGCGACCGATGACACTACTATTGATTATGACAAAGATAAAAGTCTACCAAATACTCCAAGTCGATAGACAGGATGGACCTTGAAGAAACGATTGCTTCCCATTTGTCTTACACGCACACTGCTAATACAGCGCCATTTATTACCCGATCCAGCTGTCAGCTCTTGCGCTAATTTCATTTTTCCACAGTTTAAGGGAAAAATTGATCTTAGGATAGATTTGCTGTTGGGGAAAAACTACTTTGATTAGCTAGTTAAGTTATTTTAAGGGCAAATGTGTAGTATATAATAACCAATGCTATCTATCAAGTCAAGTGGATGTTAGCTGGAGTTGGTAGTTAACTGAATCTTAATACGCAAATGAACATTAAAGAGGAAGTATTTAGGCAGTTCCACAAAAAAAAAAAAAAAAAAAAAGATGTTGAACATTAAAATTTCAAGATTTGCAAAATTATAAGTATTGTATATCATTTGAAAGCTTAAACCATACAGCGTGTACTCATTGAACCTGTAGCACCTCTCATTTTGCAATTGTTAGTCCTAGATGCATACTTTCTGTTACAAAAATGGTCAAAATAAGGTGCAGAATTTAAGCATTGAAAGTTTGAAGGCAAAAATAGGGAAACAATTCGAAACCTGACTTTTTATATGGACTCTCACTCCACTAACCTTTATTAAGGTAAATAATCTCCATTGAGAAATAATTCCAACATAAAAAAATTGACATTAGTATGACAAATATTCCCCAAGAAATGAAACGCAGCGTTTCACGATTCACAATACTTTACTCTTTTTACTTTCTCTAAATATAAATTTGGGGACCTAGGGCCCGTATAAAGAGTTATATTTACTATTTTTTCACTTTTCTTTCCGCATCAAACTTTCAATATTTTATCTCTGCACCTTATTTTGACCATTTTTGCAATTGGAAGTGTGCTATAAGAATCGGCAACCTATTTGTTATGAACAGTAATAATAAAGACATATCGATTGAGCTACATCTTGCCGAAGAACAAGTTGTTATTTGACAGATACGAACCGATTACAAAGAGCTGCGACACTAATTTATTTTTTAGGCAGATAGGAAGCAAACGAAATTGCATTTCTTTTAGCTGGTGCTTTTAACTATTCAAGTTGAATGGTGAAAGCTACTGATTGATTTCAAATATTCGTATTTTGGAATTAAAGTAATTTATTCGGAAAGAATTGCATGGAATGAAGGATATTAGTACGTTCAGTTCAAAAATGTACAGAACATGCTTGTACATTACCACTTTAGACCCTTCCAAAGCGCCACCCCAGAACTTGATGTTCGCAAAAAAAAAAAAAATCTTTCTTTTCCAAAAGTAAAACACTTAAAAAAAAATGAGCATGAAATTCCTGTGCGTATCAACTTACCCAAGCACGATGCATCAACTTAACTCAAACAAATTCATTAAGTTAATTAAAAAATATATAAACAACCTCTTAGGTAAATTCATGACTCATACTCAAGGAATAAAGTTGTTAGTATCTCAGTAAGTATAACATAATTACTTAATCACACCATACGACAGTTGAAAGCAAACCATAAAAATTTACTTTGATGCACAAAAATAGTTTCGTTGGAATAACTCTCAGACAAAAAAAAGACAGGTTTTTCCACGTACGTGGGCCAAATCAGCGCATGTCATTTACTTCCTGATATGACTATCAGTTCTGGGCACATACGCGCTCGAGAATTAAGGTATACTTGTTATCAACTTAACCATGCATCAGCTCGACCCGGTCTCCTCTAGAGTTCGATGTGGGTTAATGGGCTGCATAGAAATTAGAGAATTCCTTCAAAAAATAATGCTACAGTCTCCTATAAGGGTGAAAAATGTCATTATAGGAGAAATACACTTGGAGAATTCGTTTTATGAGTATTCCATTGTACTTTCTTAAATCAAGGAGTTTTTTTTTTTAATTAAAGTATTCTCGAAATATATTGCTTAGCTTATAGTAAAACATAGCTATGTTTAACGAAAGACTAAATCATTATCATTTTGTCAGTTTCCAGTCCATCGCGTTCTGAAATCCTGGAAAATGTATGATCTGAAATATTGTAACTGTATTCTAATTTTACGAGAAAACTGAAAAAATAAGATATGTAAATAAATAAAAATAAATAATTAATACATACTATTGAATTTTTAACATTAACAAGCAAACCAAGAAATAAAAGTTAAAGAACTGAATTATGAATACAAAGCTTTTTTCTTTTTTTTTGGTTGCTACAAATATTTAAATATTGGGGCTGAAAGTCAAATAATAGCAAAGAAATCATCATGAGAAGAATATATGAGGCATTTATAAGCAAAAGGAGAAAAGTGGACATTTTTAAGTTTTGAGTAAAACGCGTTTAAAGATAACATCCTAGGTAGGCTTTCATTGATTTTTTTTTCTAAATCATGCTGTATAGCAGCAACTACCAGGGCTACAAGTACCATCTTTTGCCATAAGACAGAGGAGAGGTTCACCTACCATGTGTACTGGTTATCTCCAAATTTTTAATTCTGCCAATTACATCCCGTTGCTTCTCACTGCCTCATATAGTTTTAGGTATTATAAAGCAAATTATCAAAAAATGTAAGGCATTCGGTATACATACTTCCAAACTCGTACATTCTCAATTTGTAACAAAGAGTGTAACAACTGTGACTGCACATATTCTTAACTTAACAAGTCATATTTTTTTTTAAACTTATTTTCGAAGACTATATGATTTTAAACGAGTTTCAGGACTGCAAGATCGCATCAGATTTCTGAACTTTCAAAATACTCCCAAATCTGTCTCTGTTATTCAATTTAAATTTTACGGCCCACCAGGAAGAGCGAAAACCATTGAGAAATGCCACTCGAAACATGTTACTACATAGATAAGATAATTTACTAAACCAAATACTTATAACAATTTAATTGATGTTGACGATCTTTTTGCATTAAAACTTTATATTCTTTGTTGGTTAAAAATGTAGTCAAACTAAGCTTCAGTTCTATTCTTCTTACTGGTAGTACATTTATATTTAAAAGCTTCACTCAAAATGTTACGCCTGAAAAGTAAAAGTTGTACTTAAAAAAAATATATTACGTGGAAGTATATATGTCTTTATTGCTTCAATTTAAAAAAAAGATAATATTATTTTGAGGAATAATAGAGATACTTTGAGCTGAAATGTGAAACACCATTAAACAACGAATAAACTGCTTCGGTTTGCTTAAAGTTAGATGCTATTTCAAATTTGCTCAGTTTATACGTTGCTTAATCATCTATTACAAAATTATTGTACCTGTCGTCAAATAGCCTCCCGTCAGCCTTGCACACCGTATCAATTTTCCAAACGGAATAAAAGATGACATACATGTATGATCAAAGATTAATTGCATTTACATTTTCAGGAGTTCAGTTTTGTCAGATTTTAAAGGGAGAGTCTCGAACAACACTATTCAACTAAGTGTCATCAAACATTAGCTTGAAATTGAGTTATTAGCATTCGAGGAGTCCCGAACCCTAGTCTAACGTTTTTAGGGTTGGCCTACAATTACGTTTTAGCACTTCAATTTTGGAAACAATTCTGGGGAATAGTCTGCAATGCCCATCCCTCCCGTCATCAAAGATGGCTTACAATTACTTGAATGGAACTTTTAATTTCGAAAACTATAATGAAAAATGTTATGAACACCATCCGTATCTGAAACATCATCAAAGATGACGTAAACCTGAGTTTTACGGAAAGAAATGATCCATTATTTGTCCCTATTACAAGTTGTGGATCACCACTAGAATTTTTGCATGAAGTACGAAAACTAAGTCCGCCTGGTTGTTTGCCAAAGTTATTGCTTCAATCTTACTACAGAGTTGAGGAAAATGTATATTTTTGATAGATTCTAAATTAGGTCTCGGGTCCTATATGTGGATCATTTTTTTGCTGAGGCAAATATTTTTGTTTCGTCGTTATACTAAATGGATAGCATACATAATATAAAAAAAAACTATTTTAAACAAAACTTATATGTACATGACATAAACAAAACTTACATGATAGATCTGAGTAAATTCATTATAAACAAACAGAAAATAAAGCTTAAAATGGAAAGGAGCATCTTGTATTTTTTCTGAAACGTCAAACACAATTTGCAACAAAACCATCTGGCCCTTGATGATTCATCTGACTTTAAGGGGGTCCGGGACACATTTTGAAAATTTTTTTATTATGTACTTTAGAGTTTTGAAATTTTTTGAACTGATTCATCATTTATTTAATAAGCAAAATCATAACATAAATATGAAAATAAAAATTTTTTTTATTTAAATTTAATTAGTTTTTTTCAAAAAAATGGGGTTGCTTTAAATTGCTATAACTCAAAATATTGTTGGTCAATTTTCAATTTTTTTTCAAAAAAGTATGCACAAATATCTAAGCTTTAATTTTTATTCGGCGATTTTAAAAATATTGATTCAATAAGAAATAAAAAATATTTGAAGAAAAATTTCGAAAAATTCGAAGGTACTTTTTTTAAAAAAAATCATAACTTTTGCAGTAAACGTTTTTTTCAAATTCGCCGAATAAAAATTAAAGTAAATTGCTTGAAAAAGATATGCTCCAAGTTTCATTACTTTATCTCTATCGGTTCCTGACTTATAAGAGTTTGAATGCAAGAAATTGGGAAAAATTGCATCATGGAGAAAAACGCGTTTAAAGTTTTAAAGTTATGTACACATTCGTTAGATGCATGCAACAAAAATAACTATAACTTTCGTTCTATTTAAGGTGGAAACAAGATTCAAACGTCCTCTTAAGCAGAAAAAAACGGAGCAATTTTTCAAATTATAAAAAAAATTTTCAAAATTTGAGGATTTTTGTGTCCCGGACCCCCTTAAAATAATTAGACACAAGAAAGAAAAAAAACATTTGTTTTTTCGTTGTTTTAGCAAACATGATACATTATTTAAAATAGTTAAAAAATGCATTGTGAAAAAATTAAAAACATAATGGAATTGAAAAAGTATGTAATTAAATCACTTTTTCAAAAGGTAAGAACCAATTCTTTATTAATCTGAACAATGAAAGAACCCGACGCTATTTTTTTCGTAAAACAATACGACCAAAAAATATGTGTTCAATATTATGACTCTTGACAAGAAAAAGTACAAGTAAGACGGAAAAAATATAGCGTTAAAATTGTTAAAAAATTAAATAATAGCGGAAATAAAACTCAAAAATATGCTTTTTGCTTAAAGAATAAAAGCCTGCAAAGAATTTTACACAAATGAATTAATAACCCTTCCGCCTCGGCTACTTTGAGACAAAGCGTTTCCAGAATAGGTTAAAAAACGAAGTTACTTGCCGCATGTGTTCTGGTCTCAGAAGCATTGTTTTAGTACTTTCCCTAAAAAAATTTTGGAAAAAGGAAAAGTGCATTTAATTAAAGTCCAAATCAGGAAAATTGCAACGAGAAGTCCCGTTTATTTCCCACAAGAGCCAATTTAAGAATTTTTATGCCTTTTCTCGGGTTTTCTCTTGCAGAGTGGAAGAAAACAATGGAATATTTCTCGGAAATAATTTGAAAAGCGTTCTAGCAGCTAATCCATGCAATTAACGTGTGATGCAAGGGAAAATTAATTACCTCCACAATAAAGAACAGCTGTCGGCGCCTAAGGTCCAGCTTGCGTATAACAATCTCCCTTCCTAAATGGATTGGGAAGAAAAAGGGATATCTAATTTCCACACTAAACTGAAAACCTGAAGATTTTTTAACCTATTCATCACAGCATCTTTTCTAGACTCTGCTATAGGATTACTTTTTTTAATCAAGATTATAACGGGTAAGAGATATTGAAGTACATTACGGAAGCTCTTCAACGACTTGAAATCGATTACACCGTAATTTTTCTTAAATAATCGTCATAAAGATGGCTTTCTTCCAAATTGTTCTATAGATAGAAACCATAAACATCTGAAAATCAGATTTCGTAGTCTATATTTAGTGCGTTAATTGGTTTCAAACGTTTAGATAATGTCATTATATATACACACACACACACACACACATATATATATATATATATATATATATATACACTGTATTTTAAAATTCCCTCAAAAAACGGAAAATGTACTGGCAGCAGAGTTGCCGACAATTTTCCGTTTTTATCACGAACACTTTCCGTTTTAAAACTGCTATTTTCCGTTCTCAATCGGAATATTTTCCGTTTTATGAACTGATGTTTTCTGTTTCTAATATAGATATTTTCCGTTTTATGAACTGATGTTTTCAGTTTATAATATAAATATTTTCCGTCTTATGCAAGCATATTTTCAGTTTAAAAAACTATTATTTTGAAAATATAGCTGGGCAATTAAAGCATAATGAATTAACATTTGCAGATTTTAAAAGCCCATATATTTTTTCTTTCTTTTTGAAAAACAGCAAAAAAAAAAAGAAAATAACAAAAAAGAAAAAAAAAAGAAAAGAAAAAAAAGAAAAGCAGTTTCATTAGAGCATTTGCACGAATTTCTTCATTAACTTCCAAAAATTTGTGAAACTTCCTAAAAGTGAGGAAACACATTTTTACTATGCAGAAACTATCTTTCTCTTTTGAAGGTATAGAGGGAAGATATAACAGCTATCTGGGAATGTATTTGCTTTGCATTTTATTGTATTGAAATCTTTTATCATCAAACAATTGCAAAACATATGAAATAAACGCAAATCATACCAACTGTTTTTTTTTTTCTTTTTTAAACCACTCTTCACAAAAATACCCTCCTCTTCCAACCCCGGCAAAAAAAAAGTTCCTGTAATTAACTGTGCGATGTTTTATTGAACAATAACTGCCATAAAATTTAACTTTATCAAAATTATTGAAACTTATCAATTGTGCATAGTTAACATTGTTTTCAATAAAACAAAACATTTATTACAAGTACAAAATCATTTATTGCAGATCTTGTGCTACACAATTTTTAACATTATTTACTTGTGAAAATGTCGAATTAATAGTTTGCTTTGCTGTCATCATCAGTACCATTGTTATTTCTGCACTCATATATAGAGATCAAATAAGATTCATAGATACAACTGGGCCATCTTTCGACGATTCCAATTTTTCACAATTAATGTCAGAAACCTAAATTACAAGAATAAAAGTATCAATGCATTATATCAAAAATATTTAACACATGGACTTTTTATTGAATAAATTACCAAGTGTCATGTCATAAACATGCAGATGAAAACATCAATTACCTACGGTAAGATATTTGACTACAATTTTTCTTGACAACGAGGTAATACGCTGATGGCAAGCGAAAAAAGTAGTCAACAGCACTGTCGAAATTTGGAGAGAAATTAGGCATCTTACTTCAGAAACAGGTAATTTGTAAAAACCCATGCATATTTTTTTTGCAACAATATTTAAATTAATATTTTCAATTTTAAAGGCAGTGTGGAGTAGTAGATATGTTAGAATTGAACGTGCCAGCCAATAGCTCAAAAACAATTCTCGATCTCTTCTAATTCTCGGCTAGCCATAGTTTGGGGTGAACCTAACCTGGCAGCCAAATAATGCTGAGCTTCGGGTATGCTTAGCTTTCACAATGCTTCCAGGTTAGGTTTGCCCTAACTATAGTAAGTGTAACATTTTATTTGCTAACTCAATTTTTGTTCCGAACCTCATTACTTGACTCTCCAGAAACAAAACAAAACTTATCCATGAAAAAATAATATTTTAGCAGGTTATAAGAATTATTTCGAGCATATTATTCAATAACTTCAAAACAACTGTCATGAAAGGAATCATGAATTTGTGAATCACAATAAATGCAACGGAGTTATACCTGGATGTTTTTCTACTATATTCTCCACCCCCCACAAAAAAAATCATTATTTTTTTATGTTTATGATTTGTCCTTGTACTGTGCTTTCAATCTCCTTTTGCATTTATGTGGAAGGATGCAATAATGCACAATTCCACAAAATCGTATAAAATTGCAGCTGGTGCGGAAATAATTTTAACTACGAGAAGACAATTTTTTCAATGTATATGTTATAGTTGAACTCAGGTCAACAAGAGCCAAGGTTAGTCCTTCTTAGTTTGGTCGCCTTAACCCCTCCCCACATAAAACTGTAAAAATTATATTATTCCGATTCTGACTTAATATACACCTGAAAAACTTTTCATGGAAACTTTTTTTTCATAAAAATTTATTTTTAAAATAGTAAAATATTGTAAGGCTTTATTTCTCAGGGCCAATTGGGTTTTTAAACTTAAAGTATATCCTACCGCAAGTGGAAAGACTTCTGTTTAACATCAGTTAGTCTTTAAATTATCATTGAATTCAGTTTACATACATTCTGCATTTTAGAACAAATTGTGAAGTGTATTGGGTTAGGATAGACTGTCTGCTTTATTAGTTTTATTTGCTAAAGCAGCTATGTCGTTAAAATTAGATTACACTGCAATAATTAAAAATTGTTACTTTTTTACTTTTGTTAGACTTAAAGCAGAAATTTTTCATGTGTGTAAATTTTTTCGTCATAATTCATAGAAATCCAGTAACTGATAAACAGCCAGCCATTTGTGCTGAGTAGAGCAATGTGGGGTAAAGTGAAATAGTTAAGATAACTGAGCTTTTTCAAAATGAAAAAAATTAAAAATTTATTTTGAAAATTATAGCAAGTAAAGAAAGAACATTCTATTTAAAATAAAACTAACATTGAAACTGTATTTTTTTAATTTTGGCAGTAAATTTTCAGTTTCAAAAAAAAAAGTGGAAATTTTCAACCTTTTTTTTCCATGGAACAAAGTGAGAAATGAAATATTTTATTCAATTACTAGTGGTACTCGTACGGCTTTCCCCGTAATAGAAAAATTAAATGGTCTTTTGGTTCGCCTGTTATATTTACAAATAATGTATAATGAATTTTCTTGCCAATTGGCTTGTACCCATGTCACGGTTCCACGTTATGATAATTTCGTGTCTCGCCAATTGTAGAGTAATTATCTGATCAATTTTGTTCATCAATATATTTTTTGCAAAAAGGTTTTTAAAAACAATTGCATTTACTACAAGTTTTGGGAAAAAAAAAGTTGTTCGTTCGCTTATGATACTTCTTTACAGACAACCCCGCTTTTAAATGTTCGGGAAGAGATGATTTTTTAATTTGCCGAACAATAGGGTAAGAGCCCCAGTAATTGGCACGGCACCAGTGATTGGCACTTCCAACAAAAATGTCCTAAAAAAAGACTCGTATCCATTTTTTTTTTTTTAACATACCAACTGAATGTACATTAATTTTAAAGATTATAACTTCATTTCATGTTACTAAATGGCAGCAGCACGTAGGAAAGAGAGACAATTGCGGCTGGTGTCAAATCAGCCATTTTTGTTGCAAAAGCTTCTTTTCTGGCTAAATCCATTAAAATCTGACTTAAAATATATTTTAAATTTTCGTTGTCAAAAGTTTTGTTTAGTCGAAAGGTGTTACTTTAATTGCGTACAAGTATATTTTCGTCCCTATTTGGAATTTTAAAACAATGATGGGTGCCATTTACTGGTGCTTCAATTTTGCTAGTCCCCAGTAATTGGCATGTGTGACAAGTACTGAGGAAATAGCGTCATTTCCGCGATAAAGCTGAGTGAGGTGTCATTATCTTCAGTTTTTTTTTTTTTTTTGCGTAAATTACGAATATGATAAAGCGGAAATTGAAATCGGTAGCTTTTGTACAGTAATTGTCAAAAAAAAAAAAAGCATCAAAATCATCAATTTTTGAAGTTACGACTTTTTGTCAATTGGAGTGATTTTCACCAGAAAAAAATCCAAATGAAAGTTAGTCAGTAATTAATTTTATACTGGGGGCTCCGTCCTCTGCTCGATTCGCTCGCTAACCCACGTTCGCCACCTACGGTATCTCAATGCCGCTTGTAGCGGGTGGTTTTTCAAGAGAAAGAAAACCGACTTGTTGCATTTGATAAATAAAAAAGAGGAAAACTTATGCAAAAAAGTATGCAATATGAGTTTTTAACTGCACTTGGGGCAAACCTAACTTGGTAGCATTCGTAAAATCAAAACTGTAAACCGAAGGATGAAACAGCATTAATTTCAATATCTTTTTCATGGAACATTCCAAATTTATGTTTTTACTTCTCTAAAATACTTTTGAACATGAAGAAGAGTGATTTAGCATTAATTTATATAAAACTAGTGGTACCCGCACGGTTTTGCCCGTAATAGAAAAATTAAAAGGTCTTTTGGTTCGCCTGTGTGGCGAATTTTCTCTCCAATTGGCTTATACCCATGTTACGGTTCCACGTTATGATAATTTCGTATCTCGCCAATTTGCTTGTGCCCATGTTACGGTTATGATAGTTTCGTAATTTACTCGTCCATCTTATGATAATTTTGTTCTTAAAATTAGAATAGAAAAGAACTGCATCGAATTTTCGAAAATCTCTTCGAGGTGCACACCCCCATGATACAAACTAATTTAGTGCCAAATTTCATGAAAATCGGAGGAGCGGTCTAGGCGCTATGCGCGTCATAGAGATCCAGACAGACAGCACAGAGATCCAGTCAGAGAGACTTTTAGCTTTATTATAAGAAAAGATAAAGATAAAGAAAACAAATTATTCCCCATATTATCAAATTATATGAAAAATATGCTTAAAATTGGAATAGAAAAAGAACAAAACCGAATTTTCAAAAAATCGCTTCGAGGTGCACACCCCTATGCTATAAACTAATTATATGCCAAATTTCATGAAAATCGGCCGAACGGTCTAGGCGATATGCGCGTCACAGAGATACTGACAGACAGACAGAAATCCGGACAGAGAGAGATCCAGACAGAGAAACTTACAGGTTTATTATTAGTAAAGATAAAGAAAAAGAAAGATAAACACATTCTTCCCCATATATTATCAAATTTATATGAAAAATGGGCATAAAAATGGAATAGAAAAAGAACCTCATCGAATTTTCGAGAAATCGCTTCGAGGTGCACACCCCCATGCTACAAACTAATTTTCTGCCAAATTTCATGAAAATCGGCCGAACGGTCTAGCCGCTATGCGCGTCACAGAGATCCTGACAGAGAGAGATCCCGACAGAGAGACTTTCTGCTTTATTATTAGTAAAGATTACCTACTTTACATTAACATTACTCATGTTTCTTATGATGATAAAATTTGTATGTAATTTAAAAGTAAAAAATAAAGTGATTTTCCAGTTCTATTAACATGTGCCAATTACTGGATCACAAGGTGTCATACACTGGGGTATCAGGTGCCAATTACTGGTGCTTTTGGTAACCTTTTATATGCATATTTTTATAAAAGTATCGATTCAAATAATTTTGATTTTAGTGAACCAAATAGATGCACAGATGTGCACTCTTTGATACAAAAATATTTGCAAGAGAGTATTTTTTTTCTAAGTACTGAAAACAGAGGTAAGTTTAAGGACAAACTCTTAAAGTGCCAATTACTGAGGTCTTTACCCTACTCTGAATTTTACCGAATGATAAAATACGAGCATGAGCACAAACGTGCTTTTAATGAGAAGAGACATTAAACATCACTATTTAAAATTTTCAAACAGTTTTGCAGTGAAGTGTCCAAATTTACAGAATCATCAGAAAAAATTGTCGACGTAGAACACTGTTGGTAGTTCACAGTGAACTCCCATCAGGGTGCCGCTTCCAGTGTCCAGTGGCGCTTTGAAACTAAAGATATTACAACGGCAATGATCGTAGACCGGTGTCCATGCATTGGCACTTCGATTTGCAGTCAGTGCGGAACCAATGAATTGGTTAAGAGAAAAATTAGAAACCGATTTAACAATGCAGGATTTACACTGGGCTTTGGCGATGTATCAGTCCAACGCCCAGCCCTAATGCATATGTAAAACAACATGTTTTATCCTTACAATTTGCATATTCGAGGCGAACTTTCCTTTTCTGTTCAAGGAGTTCTGTCACCACCACCGAGATTCTACTCAAGGCCAAACAGCGGGAGAAAGATGGCTCCCCAAGAAGACCTATGCGACTGGATGCAGTTTCATGCAGATACCGATATTTTATGCAATTTTCTTTCTTAATCCATCGTTTAAATAGTTTCCTTTTATCAGCGAAATGCTTATTTTGATGCTCGCGATGCGCATTTCTTTTCGGTGAAAACAAAATAATTCCTATTGCAATTATTAAATGAGTATAAATACATTCCTGAAAAATTTATGGAAAGTATTTCTGTTTGTCTTCAGCATTCAGTATGATTAACTCTACAATACATTATCAACAATAATATTTTTTTCAGCATGGGATAATTTAATAGTCGTGTTTAATGTTCACAAAAAAAAAAAAAAAAAAAAAGCAAAGATCCATTTCACGGAACTCATTTATTCCCTTTTGACACATCAAAATATCACTAAAATAAAATCCTTTTCACTATCTCAATAAATAAATGCACAAATAAATGTAAAGAAACCAATAAATTATTCAAAATATCTGTTTTACATTTAAAAAAGAAATTTTATAACATAATTAGACTTTAATAAGTTAAGATTCATTGCTTGTGCATCTGTGGCTGATTTTCTTTTATTTAACAGCGCAAATTTTGATAGTCCATTAGTTTAGATCAAAAAGGGTCAACACCAGTAAAAATCTAGAGATTTTTCTGACTAATACTTAAGTGGGAGTAAAAAATAAAAAATATGCTGAGAAAACCAAAGAAAAAGCACCTTTTTAGCTATTTTCATTTCATGGCAGTAGCTATTTTTTAATAATAGGTATAAGTTGACTGCTTCTGCTTTTAAGACAAAGCATGATTAAAATTAAATTTATCATTAACACCCCCATCCCTTAGCTACAACCACCATTCTTTCAACTATAATTTTAGAAAGCAGAAGTACCCACTATTTCCTAAAACTAATTTCCATACTTTTTAGATTTTTTTTTTTTTTAAATTTGGCAGTTTTCTATGTTTATCAGCTTCGAGTCAACATAATTTCTGAAATGAATTCAATTGTTCATTTGGAATGAAGAGGGCAAAAAGCTTTGATAAGAAAGCAATCTTAACTATTGAATCAATTCAGCTAACTCATATTGGGATAAGACTTTTAAATAATAAATTTAAGTTTTATTAATACATTATTATGTTTAGATAAGATGTGATGCTTTATGATATGCTTAAAGATAAGGTTTCCATCATCCTGTAAATTTGTAGTGTAAAATAGTATGTTCGACAATTATTTTTCTTAGCTATATTAGTCATGATGTATAAGAAAAACTGCAATTTTTTTTTTCTTGTTCTGAAGTAATTTTGAAGTAAAAACAATATTGCCATGTCTGAAAATCTGTTACTCACACAGAAAGAGGCATGTATGTAATTTTGCTAGTTGAATTAAAATTATGTAATGTAGTATAATTTAATTTAGAGTAACATATTTCAAAAATGCAAAAATAATTTATGTAAAATCTACTCATTTCAATCAATGACTTTGTTAAAAAGATCACTTGATTCAAATCAATTGATTTAAAAAATCATCACTTGATTTAAATCGTGATTTTAATCACAATTTAAATAAAGCTGATTCAAATCAATGAACCCTGCTTATAACATTAAGCATTTTAAAATTAAATCTGTCAACTAGTTTACTTTAATAATGTTTGGAACTTGCGTTCATTCAACAGCGTGCAACAATCGTGCCAGACAGTTTTTCACCAGAACATAAACTTAAGTAATTCTTATGATCATGTATTTAAGAATTTTGAATAATATCCATGACCTATCCTTTTCCATATAAAAAGCCCTTATATATATCTATCTCTATAAAATGTTTCATTTGATTCCACTCACTTTAACTTTTCTGATTTTTATAAGCTCAAAATATATGTTTCTATGAAAGTGACTCATTTACATTTTTAGGTTCTTAAAAAAACCCTCTATTTGAAGTACAGAATTTGCTGCCCTCTTAGCATTTAGTAGGAACTATTGCAACATTGGTAGTGGGTACTTCCAAAAACTAAAACATTAGATATAATTTAGAATTAATAAAAATTTTTATTCTTTATTTAAACTTTTATAATGATTGTAAAAGTGCTTATTTTTTGACACGGAGTTTTTGACTTTACAGTTAATCATGGTTAAAATTAAAACTGTCAAAAGCTTGCCTACCAGGGTTTTTTCCATATTAACAAATTAAAGTAGAAAATTTAAACATTTTAATAACAATATAAATGATTACATATTGTTAAATTATTGTTTTGAATTAAGAATTTAAATTCACTTTCAACAGATATTTGTTGTGACGAAGAAAATAATTTAAAAAAATGAATGCATAAAATACGGAATTAAACAAAAATTTAATTTTCATGAAACGTATTTTAAATATTTCTGTCTCATTGAATGTGAAAAATATTTTATAATTAGGATACAAATATACAAAGAAACAAAAACACACACGAATAAAATAGGCATAAGGTATACTGAACCTAATATATTACCAGTGACAGTAATAGGGGAGGGGGGAGCGGAATAATGATTTACTTCCTGGTTATTCACGTAACTGTATACGGTTTGTGATTATTGAGCTTTTTAAAAACTGCTACAAAAATTAATTTTGCTAAGAGTAATTATTGACATTTGTTATTATTTAATGTACCAGTCTTATTTTTGAGAAACAACAACAGAATAAATTTGTGCACATTAGTTTTTAATGAGGAAAAAAAATTAAAAAACTCACCCGAGATGACTTAGTTGGTGCAAAATCCTTGCGTGGAATGAATTTAATCCATCTTTTGCACATTTCTACATCGGCCGAGAATTTAAAACGGTGCTATCGTAATTGCACTGAAAACCAGGCACGCAGCATCTGAACGGCATGATTGACACACTTATACACAATAACAAACGAAATAGCTATAATAAGCGAAACTGAACCACTAAACAAATAAAATATGCGAATCAACAAAAACAATTCACACAGTAAAATCTTAATCCCAAGAGTAAATGGCGGGGACAAAGCATAGCGACCGTTACTTTCAGCAAATTCAACCGTGTGAACGATTGAAAACACTCCCCCAGAAGTTTTGGGGAAAGCACTAACAGGTCTTCTTCGCGTGACTCATACACTTCCCTTCGGAGAGCTTGTTTGGCCTTGAGGAGTATCTCGGTGGTGGTGGTTCTGTTCACTCAGTTGCACAGTTGAATCCGCATTCCATCAATAAATTCTCCGGCTCACTTTGGAAGGTTCCAGTGTTGAGAGGATTCAAAGTGGACAGCATCTGGAATGTTAAATAAAGTGCTTAGAATAATATGATTCAAATTTCTCAAAATAATGCTTTTTTTAATGATTGATACATATTTTTTATATTCATTTCCTTAAAAAATTATGTATTATATTCATTAATGCAGATAACAAGCATTTAAAAGTTTGGAAGAGAGGGGGGGGGGAGAATCAAGATTTAAAATTGTTTTCTTGAAAACCCAAGTAGTTAACTAAAATTAGATGCTTCAACTCGTTAATTGAAATCTAATCAATTGCAAGAAGCAAGTTTATACAGACATATTTGTTATTCATAGAAATTAAAATCAATTAATAAAAAAAAAAAAAAAAAAAAAAAAAAAAAAAACAGTAGTATTTTAAGTAATAAGTAATATCTTTACATTAACCTTAAATACAGGCAGAAAATATATTCTTCATTAACAATAAAACAATCAAGACTCAATGGTGTCCCATCTAACAATTACTTAGTTATTCGAGACAATTTTGTAAAATATCCCCTTAGCAAACAAAAGTTTTTAATATTATTAGAAGTTTTTTAATTTTAAAATCTTGTCACGATGTTTTAAAGTTTAAACAAAGGTCTGTGGGAAATTAAATGTTCAAACTAGATAAAAACTTAATTTTAAGCAGCAATCATCGTTACAGAATTCAAAAAGTAATTATTTGTAGTAAAAATGTAAACACTCACCAGCAATCAATCCCGGATGAGAAGATACCAAAAACTTCGTCTCCAGCGGTAATGATTTCTGACCGCTACGGCATCCGCCATTGCTGCAAGATAAAAAAAAAACCGTAGCCTACGAACAAACGCTCTACGCGTTTCAGTTAAAATCAGTAATCACTACTTTTGTACAAAACAATTAGATGTTGATGGAGAAGAGGAAAAAGTTCGAAAAATGTTCAGTATACAGCTATTTCCATGCACGAAATAAACAACGTGCTTCACCGCCATTACTCATTTGTTGCCATTACTCAATACTAAAAAAAATCTTCTACGCTGGAGATATTCCGTTTTTTCACGGATAAAGGCTCCCTCTAACGATCACATACGGACATGTTCTGTTAGTGCGCTAAAGTAAAAGAAAATTTCCAATAATTCCATGAAAAGTTCCGTTTTCAATCCAGAACGGAACTTTTCTATTTATAAGGGGAAATTGTACAGTAAATTTACGGAAAAGCATTAGTAAATTAAATGAAGCAATTTTACAGTGTATATATAAGGTGAGTTGGGGGAAGTGCAGCCCTTAAATTGTACAGTTCGACTTTATTAAGGCATAGACATTACAAGACTTGACACATTTTTGTAAATTTTTATTTCGTATGTGCGTTTTAGTGTGTTTCCCAAGACATGAGCCTGTTAAACTCATGACAGGTAAAAAAGTTGATTTTTTTTAAAACTATTGTGCTCTAGGGCTGCACTTTCTCAATAAAAGTGGGGCAAGAGCATCACCTATTTGAATTTTTTTTTTCAAACCGTTTGAGAAAATAAGGGGCAAGTGCAATCAATAGTGTATTTTTTCCTAAATAAAAACGATTTTTTTATTTTTATTTTCACCTATTCATTGGGAAGTTATTACATTTTTCCTAACGAAACCTGTCAATGTAAAAGGAAGAACGTTCAAGGAACAATGGATTATTAAACAAAATGCTGAAGTTTTTATTTTAAATTAAATAAAGAACATGAAAGATAACTTTTATTATGCTAATAAGCTTTAAAAAAACAAAAACAAAACTTGCATATCAAGGAATAATCTTTAAAACTTGAATATCAACGAACTTAAAAAATATTAACTTAATAATACAAAAAGTAACTGTATAACTGACAAAAGGTAACATGTCTTTGTCGAACTTGAACATTTTTTTGTATAAGTACACTTAGTATAGTAATTAACAATTTAATTTATATTATGGAGCAGTATATATAAGCAGTTATATTGGAGCAATATAGACTAGTGACACTTATTGTTAGTTAGACAAAGATGCAGGGATTAAAAATTAATTACATTGCTTCATTAAATCGTTGCAAGCAAATTATATCTGTCATAAAAGAACATTGCCAGATTAATAGAAAAGTGCAGCCCCAAGAAATGCGAGGCTGCACTTTCCCCTTTTTTTCGGGCCGCACTTTCCCAGTCGTATAATTTTCTGGGGCAAGTGCAGCCCTAAAATTAATTGATTTTAAAGTAAAAAATAATAAATCTCAGCTTTAAAAATACGAAAAGTAGACATGAAATAGTTGTATTTACGTTTTGGAAGCACGAAAAAGTGAGAACAACAACAGAAGAAACAATGATTTCTCGAACCATAACAACATGGCACTGTAGTGGGAATGAGAAAAGTTAGGAAACGAGGGAGGGAGTAGTGTTACCATTCAAGTAGCGCGATTTAACGCACGCAGTGCAAAGTAATAACGTTTACCAAGCTACCCAGATGGCAAGCAGCCTTGCTGCAGATATTCCCGGTTTCTGATTATTAACCTAAGCCGCACTTGCCCCAAGACCGCACTTACCCCAACTGACCTTATATATATATATATATATATATATATATATATATATATATATAATTTGGGCATGTGTTCAGTTGATTGTATCTAATGGACATATTTATATTTAAATAAAATCGTGATGAATATGTTTGTTTTTCAACGAATGAAAAACCTAGAAACATTCACAGACGTCCACTTCAACCTAAACAGCAAGTAGCACAATGTTTAACAATGTGGATAGCTTCATGTCGCGTAACCAAAACGAGAGCTTCCTATTGGCCCTATGGACAGGTTGTTTTTATTGAAACATTCCTATGGACAAGTTCTTGTTTTATTTAGGACCACTAGCGCAGCCAGAAATACCTTCTGGAGGGTTTTTTTTTTTAATGAAAAATACCTGCTGAAAGGGTTTTTTGATCAAAATAGACCTTAAAAGTGTCCAACTATGGGCCACTTTTCGATGTTTTCAATGAAATTCTATGTATATCTTTCATTTAGAAATTTGAGGACTTGAGCAATGGTAGCTATACATCTCGTCTTTCAAATGAAATGTTTAAAAAAAATCTAAGTTGGAAAGAAGAGGAAGGGGAATTTTTTCCCCGTGGCTCATAGTTGTACCTCATAGGGGTACAACTATGGAACTCCTCATTTTAACCTATAAAACTCATTGAAAACTTGATCTGGCTGTTTGTTGTCTGATGCTACATGTTGCCCTCTGCTTGAAACTGTATAAATAGATTTTTTAGTTCATCATTTACCTTTTTTCTTCAATTTTTTAAGGTTTAGTCATCACTTGTTGTCTCGAGTGATTAATAAAGTTAGACATGGTAAATATAGTTAACGTTCTTTATTATTTGCCTAGGTTTTGACATAGAAACATTTGAAAACTAGAAAAATCCCACCTACTAAAGGCTAGGTACATATAGAGTCCTTCATATAGGGAATCTAAGTACCTATACTTAGGTCTCAGAAAATACGTAGTTCCGCCAATTTTTGAATATCAACAAAAACTTCAAAAACTGAAATGTGAAATCACATTTCACATTCCAAATCTCATCAAAATGAATAATATTTAAAAATTATCTCAGTTTGTATTTGTTCCGGATTTCAGTCAGCACCTTCTTCAAAAACTCCTATAAATACGGATGATAGGGCGGCCGTCAAGCTTTCTTCTGTTTTTTCCTGCCATTAGTTAAAATAAATAACACGAAATATGACAAAAGTATCCCTACAGAGAATAAAATGAAGATTCAAGCCACCAAAAACCGTGAAAAATAGGTGGTCCATTGTTGTACCCCAACATTACAATTTTTGATAAATGTTAATTGCTTGTGAAAACTATGAAACATTTTAAGTCTATGAGTGGCTTAATTCATAACTGACAATATAATAAAGCAAATCTGAACTTATCAGATCTTAGAAAACAGTATAAGGGGTCTGCCCAAAGGCGACTTTTCGCTGTTCCACGAGTAATCGAATCACGCACTAAGAACGGCTGAGTTATCACGGGACGCGGGAGCGTCCCGTCCCGCCAAGGAAACCAAACGTCAGCAGCCAACAGAAGCAAATCCACCGCCAAACACGAAAGAAAATAAAAGCGACCAAGAACAAGATTACACGACAGAACAAGTGGGGTTTTTTGGGTTTTTCATCCCTCTGTCCCCCTACAGTCCAGACGAATAAAGGAATCAAACTGAAATTTCGCACACACATTCCTTGTGCCCTACTGATGTGCCTTTCGTGCCATTTGACCCCCCTCCCCTTCCCCCTCGTTTTTACCCCCCAAATTGTACCTTCCCGGGGTTCTATCACAGCCCCCCGGATAGCTTTTGTATACATATTCTTGGGGGGGGGGGGCATTGAGTACATATACAAAAATTCAACCCCCAGGGACATCATGGGCCGGAGTAATTGAAGTTTGAAAATCACTAATTTTCCCTAAATTCTTGTGTACTTTCTCAGCTCATTGGGTTTGTTTATCTCGGACTGCAATTGCAAGGTTAGAACAGATCTAACAGTTATTCCAAAGTTGTCTTAGGAAATGAAATTCAATCAAAACTAAAACATATCCAACAGTTGCAACTAGACGTTAAATCGCGGATATCACAAATTTGCCACAGCGACTGCGCATGCGCGCAGACTTGGCTAATTGGGCTTTCTGTTTTCAGATTCTATGTTGTTTGTTTATACTTAAGCAGAGAAACAAATTAATGAATGAGATTAGAATGCTGTCCCCCCCCCAAAGCTTTGCCGATACGAAATTTCCTTCCCCCTGTTTTTCAGTTTTAAAATATATTTATGGAGGGAAGAAATTTTAAATGTCGGCGCGAAACTGGGGTTAAACCATTACAATATTTTACGTGACAAATTATATGAAACTGTACATGAATACGGCACATATAACTTTTTAATTGAAAGCGAAAAATAGCCTTTTTTTAACTGGTTTGCTTACTTTCTCAATTAATGGATTTTTTACAAACAACACATAATGAATTGAAAATATATGAAATAGAGGAAACCCGGGCAACGTGAATACCTTAAGCTTTTCTTGATTACTGTCGTTTAGTTATAACTTTGAAAAGTGAAACATATGTTTATAACCAGTCTTCATTTAATGAACTTACGTAATGCAGTAACAGTTTTCCTTAATATTAATTACACTATTAGATATAAGGCCAGTTTTCAACAATGGCATGAATATCCGCTTTGCCCAATACCCCGGGTAAAGTGGATTCGGTACGCGGGCAAAGCGAACAACAACATTATTTGTCATGAAACTAAACATTAAAAATGAAAGAACTATCGAAAATTAAAGGAACATATCCAAAAAGCATTTCTTTGCTACAATGCTAATTATTGTAGTTATTACAAACAAAGAAATTGAACTTAAAAATGAAATAAAACTCGAAAATTAAAGGAAAATATTAAAAAAACATTATTTTGTTACAATGGTAATTATTGTAGTTATTACAAACAAAGAAATTGAACTTAAAAATAAAATCAGCAATGAAATTTAAAAGCTCATATTAAAAAAGATTTTTCTACAATACTAATTATTGCAGTAATTATTATAACAACAAAGAAATTAAACTAAAAAAAGTCAACATCCAAAATTTAGGAGCATGTTTAAAAAAAAAAAAAATCTGCTACAATACTAATCATTGCAGTTATTACAAACAAAATCATTGTCATTTTCTAATGCTGAACACTCTTTATGACACCGAGTACAAATACGACAGTGTTTTTCTTTGACTGATCATTTTCTTCAATGAACATTTCACCACAGAAAATGCACCTTACATCATCAAATTCCTTTACTTCCTTCCTCTTATCGTTATCTTATGCAGTCCTATGTTTTGTAGCAGAGAGATTTTTGATTTAGTCTCTTTGGTAGTGGTCTTTTTAACATTCTTTTAAGATGCTTTGGTTGGAACATCATCTATTTACTAATGACCGTCTTTTTTGATTTTTCAAATTTTCATTTCTGATTGTCCTTTACTGGAATACTTGTCGGGAGCTCTGTAGCTTAATTTATGTGTTGTTATTGGTTTAACAGGCTGAGGAATAGGTCATAAAACTTAAAGACTGTAGTAGTTCTTAGAACATCCAGGTTTGGGTGAAGCGGCGGGAAAATCATTGCCTTTGACTTATTCTGCTGTTTCAGATCCCATGGGAGTATAAGGACAATGTTCAATGGTAGCATTAGCTTGAGATCTTAAAATTGAATGACTTCCAGGTTCGGATGAAGGGACTTGTCATGACCGGGCATAATGAATATGGTATTTACTTTGCTCAATCCGCTTTGCCCTTCAGGAACATTTTTGAGGTTACTAAAAATTACTAAAAAACCAGAACATCTAAATTCGTCGTCTACGGATAGCTGAAAGCTACATAACCGTACATCAAATCCTACTCATAACAAAGAACATTTCACAATTAGTATTAAAGTTATAAATGAAACACTAACCTCTGTACACTAATATTGTTTTCCCCAAAACATACTTTGTTCGGTCACTGGCGTCGCGTGACGCGAACTCGTCTTGACGCGTTTGCCGCACACGTAGCGGCAAAAGGTGACCGTTGCTATGACAAAGCAGCTATCGGCAAAGTAATTATTTGGGAGTTATAGGCAAAATTCGCTTTGCCCGGGGTATCCACTTTAGCCGGGTTTCCCCTACGTGTGTGGATATCCGTGCTTTGCAGTAATTTGTTAGCTGAAAATTTTTTTTCAATTAATTTAAGCAAGACTTTTAATGAGCTTAGTCCGCGCGCAACATGCGCATTCGCTATGGCAATTTCGGGATATCCGCGGTTTGACATCGAGTAAAGTTGTATAGATCTTCTGACACATTCAAATTTAAAATATTTAATGGCTTAGTTTTTTTTTCTTTGCTTGGTGATAACATGCGTTATTTCGTTTTTTAAATGAACTTTTAAACAAAACTAGGTATTAAACAAGACAAAGACTTCTATCAAGAAAAAGATAAATCACCAAACAATTCAAATTTTCCCATATAACGTAAAATGATCCTCAATTTAAGAAAAAATGTAATTTAACAAAAAGTGAAAAGCTAGATTAAAATAACCCTCAAGCTGTAAAACATTTAAAGAAACCTTCATGAAAATGTTGAATAATCTGCAAATAAAGAAACTGTAATAGAATTTATTGCGAAGTTCTAAAATACTCGAAAACAATATAATTTAAAATATAGTATTTTATTATCCAAGAAGTTTTCTTTGCAACAAAGAGGATACCAGAATTGCAATAAAGTTTAAACCGCCCAATTCTCGCAAAATGAACATAGAATCTTAATAGTCAGAAAATAACTTGACGTAAAATTAGGCTAGCCATTATTGTTCCTTAAAAATACAAAACAGCGTTGTTTCAATTGAAAATTTTTTGACTTGAAGTTCTCAATTCTAAAAACACAGACAAAGTAATAATATCAATGCAAAAAGATGTGATATCTCATCAAAAACAACCCCGTTGTAAAAATTTCCTAGCCAAGAAAACCTTTAACTTTTCCGCACAAAAAAGAAAACCTGCATCCTAAACCCAAAAACCCTCAGCCATAAAAAGTTATGACATCTAGTTTGCCCTACAAGCTTTTTGCTCACGAAGCAACCACTTCACTTTGAACTGCCTCCCGCCAAACAAGATAAACAATTTAAAAGATCTATCCATATTTCTGAGGAGTTTAAGGTGGGAGGAGGTTCTAATGGAAGTAGCTGTGATGAAAAAGGAGAAGTGGGAGGATGATAGTTTGGCAGATACTTGGCGGGCAAACTAGATATCATAACTTTTTATGGCTGAGAGTTTTTGGGTTTAGGATGCAGGTTTTCTTTTTTGTGCGGAAAAGTTAAAGATTTTCTTGGCGGGGAAATTTTTACAATGGGGTTGTTTTTGATGAGATTTAAGGTATACAACTACAATGGCAATCTCTGATAAAGTGTCTTCAACTACCTAAATGGTTACACTACCAGGTGTGTTACTTTGGAGCTCGTAAGTTCGAAAAAGAGGCCACTAGAAAGCAAAATCACCACCATGGCAACAGTGGCCCATTGTTGCCCCCTTGCAAAAAGTTGTATCATTTTACGTTACGTTCTGGAGAGTTTTTTGATCAAAAATACTTTCTGAAAGGGATTTTTTGATCAAAACAACTCTTATATATGCATAAACTACTGTATTATAATTTGCATTTATGTTAAAACCAATGGCTCTGGGGGGTGTTTTCAGCCCCCTCTCCCTTCGCTGCGCCACTGCTTAACACTCTTGGTTTAAAAACAGATTTTTTTTTTTTTTTTAGCGCAACTTAAAATACAGTGCTGTACAATCAGCTGTTAACTCATATTTTGTTGAAACATTTTAATATGACATGTGCGGTTTCGATTGGTACCTCCTCAAATGTGCAAGCATCTCTTAACATTTCTACTGTTTGTGGCATTTCGTGTATGGAAAAAGATAGATAAAGGAAACATTCAAACCAATTCATTGTATTGAGGTCTATAAAGGAAATAAATGTATATCTCCGCTTTTCAAGATCTGCCTCGAAAATAAAAGTTATGTCAAGTGACGCGTGTTCAACAATTAAGCTTAAAAAATGAAAAAAAAAAAATACTGTACGATTTCCCGTCAAAATAATGATTCTTTAATTTCGTATACGGCAAATCTAAAAGTCCCGAATAAATTACACGGCATTCCTCCGAGAATACAACTAAAATCCATGATTATCTTCTGCTCGCAGTACGAAAAAAAAGGCCAAAAAATTATCAAGAGGAAAAATTTTTATTTGTTCGCAGTCGAGGAAAAAAATGGCAACAGTTCTTTCTTCTGAATGTTTAGTCACGCTAATTTGAACTCAACTCGTTGGCAAGCGATAAATTTAATTTTGATATGGATATTCCATTCGGCTTAAAATTCTTCCCGGTGATTTTACAGACTTGTTTTTTTTTTTTTTTTTTTTTTTGAAATTTGAAGGAAACATATCAACATCAGGAGTATTTTTTGCGGGCCCTTGAATGGAACCTAAATCAAGACTATCGGATAACTATATCGGGTAGAAAGAGTCATTTAATGCCATTTTCGGGACCTAAAACGAAAATTCGCACCTTTTGGCACTTTTTTATCGTTTGAAACCCACTACGTTTCTTCTCTGTCGCCCAAGTACTTTCCTGCCAAATTTGGTCGAGATCCGACTAAAACTAGATTTGTATAGAAAACATGCATGCATATATTCACACACACACACACACACATATATATATATATATATATATATATATATATATATATATATATATATATATATATATATATATATATATATATATTTTAAATACTGATTACGTAAAAATTATGACTTAAGTCAGAAGCTAAGATACTTCAGAATTTACGATACCTTAATATGTTAAATAGAAGAGTGTTAAAAGTGGGGGCAATCACGGTAAAGAAATGTATTTTATTCGTATTTTTTCAAACTTGATAGAATAAAATTTAAAATGTCCTTTCTGAGCAATATTTTTACAAAATCTATATAACTGCTTTATTTAACAAAGTAACTATTTTTTTACTAAATATTATCATCTACTATATATATCATGTTATAGTATCATCTCTTAAAACCATTTTTATGTAGTGCCCCATTGATAAAATAGTAGAAAATTTCTTAAACTTAAGGGTAAAAATGTTTCAGAAAAGGTAAAAAGAAGTATCGCTCTAGAAATGCCAGCACTTGAAGTTGCACCCGCAAAACTGCAGTAGGAATGAGAAGACTGCAATCAAGTTTTGCCTTTAGAAGTAACTTAAAGAAAAACAGGAAGCCTTTACTTGTAAAAGATTTAAAAACCGGAAATAGTTGAAGATTCTGCTGCTTCTTAAGAAAAGAAACTTACGAGAAAAGAAGGGCTTAGATTTTTTCATGCGAATTTTAAAATAACTGTATATAAAAGTTTTCTGCTCTTTTATCCTGGATTTATTTTAAAGAAAATCTCAGTCTTTCGAAAACCAAACTAATTTTGAAACTTTTTCAAAATGTATTGTGAAAAGGCCTTATGAAGCGGAAATAAAATGTTAGTTTATGAAGATATACATTTAAATAAACTTTTAAAGAATAAAATTGGCAAATGAAAATAAAGGTTTATATTTCTCTCTTTGTTCTGATTTAAAAAATGTTAAGATCGATTTTTAAAAAACTGCGACAACTGACAGTTTTGTGATGCAGAAGTAAATTACTAGGTGCATTTTTATATCTGGAAATAAAGTATCAAAACGGCTTCGAAATTATTTCTTCATTTTGTAGTTGCATTTTTACTTTATTGCACGAAATACAGTGATCAAAATTGTATTTTCGCAAAGAATAGTATTTCAAAGCATTGCATTAGCTGAGACAATTTCACTCGGCATAAATTTCAATTTTATTGACCTCTGATTGAGTTTTGATATCTTTTTAGCACCTACGTATCTGCATATGTACCTAGGAATGTTTTGACAGCGAAAGTATCTACAGGGTGGTTATAATTAAAGTTACCCTGTTTTTACCATTTTAGTGACCGTTCTACGCATCGGATTTCGATGAAACTTGGAATATAGATTATATAGACCATGGGGAGCAGGAATATACAATAAAAAAAATTAGTTCGAAAATTTACCACCAGGGTAGAAAAGGGCTCATGTATCAAATAAAACGGAGACTGTGTCACAAAATTGATTTTATTTACAGGATTGGGTCAATGTGCATTCCATCTGCGTCAATCACGTGTTCAAAACGTGTTATAGCGTGAGCCATAGTTGCACGAAGGGTTGCCCTATCAATAGCATGAACAAGGCTCCTTGCTATTCTTTAATTCAGGCACCGTCTGTATGATTTCACCATAGACCCGATCTTTTTTAAGGATTGCCTTGACATGGACCCTTTCCATATGCCTTTCAACCTTCGATATTCACGCAATGCGGCAGTAAGATTACTATCCTTCTGATAGAAGACCTTGATCAGTAAGGCTCGCTCTTTCTTTTCCAAAAACATCGTGATGAAGATGAATGAAGTCATCGTGATGAAGTGGACTTTTTACAGCTCATTTAATTTGCATAATGCATCGGTGGTTGTTGTCGGATGCTTTACGCGTGTAGAGCGCCCCCTATCGTCGATTTTTGAACTATTTTTTTTATTGTATAATCCTGTTTCCCATGGTCTATATAATCTATATTCCAAGTTTCACCGAAATCCGATGCGTAGAACGGTCACTAGGGGGGTCTAAACAGAGTAACTTTAATTATAACCACCCTGTATTATGGGGCCTCGGTGGCCGAGAGGTATTGCTGAGCAACTGCTTGCGAGCAGAGAGGCGTGGGTTTGATTCCCGTCTACTGCTCTGGGTATTCTTCTGATTTTTCCTTGTATTGTAATAAATCTGAATTTTGCTATCTGTCTTATGTGTCTGAACAAAAGTCAGACTTCCACCTAAATGGGGCTGATCTAAACGGAAGCCGATTATATTAGCTTCCAAAACGGACTAACGCCTTCGTTATCCATCACCTTGGGCGCTCCAAGGGACATCAGAAATAACAACAGTATCTATTTTGATTATTCCAGAAGTTATTATTACGCATATTCTCGAGACTCCTATACGTGCGTGCCTATATATGGCGTTTCTCCATTCAACCTGCTACACTGTAAAAACTGAGGTGTAATAATAATCCGAGTTTGGTGTTAAGCAACTCCAAAAATTGTGCAAATCAACGCTTTATTTCAAGTCAACACCATATCTAGCTTTCCCATTCACCAAAAGTGGTGTAACGGAAACCAAACACCGATATTGGTGAATTCTTACACTTCCGTCACATGCGCTAACACCATTTGAGGATACGTTGACACCAACTTTGGTGTAAGACTGGAAAACAGCCGGTGGCAACCAAACATTAATCAGTCTCAAGCACGTTGCAACGTCGTCAACACACAATCGTCGTTGCCACAGGATTGAAATTTTCAAAAGTTATGTTAAATTTTATTTGTAATGAAATGTCAATTACCGTAAACCAAAGCTACTTTGCACCATTGTCAGAAAAGTCTTTAGTCCATCCGAAAGATAAACTAACGAATATATTCTTTTATGAATGATCGTTACAACTTTAGCAGCCATTTTCAACATGACTGCTTTAGGGCTGGGTTTACGGTATATCAATTCATAATAAAATAACATGTTTGTGTGTGTATGTGTGTGGCGCGCTTTCCGGGAAAACGGTAAGGCCTAGTAAACACTTTATTTATTTATTTAATTATTTTTTGTAATATAACTTTTTTTGAGGAGCGAGAAACTTTTTCGTTATTGTATCGTGATTTTTGAAAATTTTATACTCCGCTGGTTTTTGTAATTCGTTTTTAAGTATACCAGACTTTTAGGACTGATTAAGAAATCTTCTTGAATAAATTTGATTGAAATCTTAAACTGTTCCATTTTTATGTTGTTTTTCGAAAAGTGTTAATTTCATTGTTCTAATATACAGATAATTTTAGTTTCCTTAAGTGTTTTTGAAAGTTAGTTTTCTAAACAACTTATAGGCATAAATGTCCATTCCTCGTATTAAAAATAAAAAGTTGAGAATCTTCATATACAAAATAGTTATATGTATTTGTGTTGTTAATAATCAATTGGGAAATTAAAACTTGTAAAAAATTTTTAGTGTATGTCAACACCAAAAATGGTGGCAACTACTTTACACCAAGTGTCGTGTAGTGAAATACCACAGATTATTCTTGGTGTTAGCAAACACCAAGAATTATCTGTGGTGTTTCACTAGTAGACCTAGATAATATATAGTTTCAATTGCGAAAGTGAACAAAACGAGAGTCGATATAGAAAATTGGAAGCAAAGAAAATTTTTTTTCACTTATTAAGAAATAATCTTTTTTTTTTCTACGGTATCTATGTAATTCTTTTTTTTGGGAAATCACAAACATCAAGAAAGAGTTCAAACAGAAAAGTTTTGATATGAGTCCTACCAATTATAACGGATTTATAAAACGTAGCGTTTTGTGGCTTATACCACTTTACACTTATGGTTTTCAGGGCCATATAGCGACATAATAAATTTGATTCTTTTCTCTAATAGAAGGATTATTTGTAGCAGGGGTAAAACTCCCTTTTTGTTACCTCAATAGCAATAAAAAATGTGAATGTATACTGTATTTTTCTTTATTATATTTTTACTTTATTAATTATTGTAATTGATGTTTTTTGAGTAGATATGTCTCATCTCATTTTCAGCATGGTCTCTTAGATTTTTGATATTGAGTATCTCGATAAATATTGGACCAACCAATATAAATGTTCTATGTTCAAACTGTCTTTTTATGTTAGGTATTTCCCTAAATATTAACGGTGGAACATAGGGATCCTTTAAAAATTTCGATTTCGTATGTTTTTACTATTTTTATTTTCGCTATTATATCTTTACTTTTCATCTCATGTTGACAATTTTTGCAATTTGAAGTAAGTATTACAATTAGTTAGTAAGTAACAATTTCGCAGTTAAAGGTCTTACAGAATAAACTGGGACGCGCAGTATATGTATGCATGTGCGTACGTATCTGCGTATCGCATCACACTCAAAAACGGAATGCTCTTGAACATTGACATTTTGTACGCAGCGTTTATATCACTGTGAAAAATTTTAGTGTACGTCAACACCAAAAATGGTGGCAACTACTTTACACCAAGTGTCGTGTATTGAAACACCACAGATAGTGCTTGGTGTTTGCTAACACCAAGAATAATCTGTGGTGTTTCACTACACGACATTTGGTGTAAAGTAGTTGCCACCATTTTTGGTGTTGAGATACACTAATTTTTGTTACTTGAACATATTATACAAGTTTTAATTTCCCAATTGATTATTAGCAACACAAATACATATAACTATTTTGTACATGAAGATTCTTACCTTTTTATTTTTAATACGAGGAATGGACATTTATGCCTCTAAGCTGTTCAAAACAGTAACTTTCAAAAACACTTAAGGAAACAAAAATTATCTGTATATTAGAACAATGAAATCAACACTTTTCAAAAAACAACATAAAAATGGAACAGTTTAAAATTTCAATCAAATTTATTCAAGAAGATTTCCTAATCAGTCTTAAAAGTCTGATATACATAAAAACGAATTACAAAAACTTGCAGAATACAAAAAAATTAAAAATCACGATACAATAACGATAAAGTTTCTCGCTCCCCCCCCCCCCCAAAAAGCCATATTAAAAAAAAAGTGTTTACTATTCCTTACCGTTTTTCCGGAAAGCGCGCCACACACATGCACACACACAAACATGTTATTTTATTATGAATTAATATACCGTAAACCCAGCCGTAAAGCAGCCATGTTGAAAATGGCTGCTAAAGTTGTAACGATCATTCATAAAAGAATATATTCGTTAGTTTATCTTTCGGATGGACTAAATACTTTTCTAAAAATGGTGCAAAGTAGCTTTGGTTTACGGTAATTGACATTTCACACATTACAAATAAAATTTAACATACTTTTTGAAAACTTCAATCCTGTGCACACGACGATTGTGTGTTGACGACGTTGCAACGTGCTTGAGACTGATTAATACTTGGTTGCTACAGGCTGTTTTTCAATCTTATACCAAAGTGGGTGTCAACGGATCCTCAAATGGTGTTTGCGCATGTGACGGAAGTGTAAGAATTCACCAATATTGGTGTTTGATTTCAGTTACACCACTTTTGGTTAATGGGAAAACTAGATATGGTGTTGACTTGTAATAAAGTGTTGATTTGCACAATTTTTGGAGTTGCTTAACACCAAACTCGGAGTATTATAACATCTCAGCTTTTACAGTGTAGGGTCTCTTTCGGTTGCATTGGAATGTTTCGAAAAGGGTCTTTTACATATTTTTGGGCGCCAACTTGATGCTAATTTCTATGCAGACTGAAGTAACGTCATAGATTTGAATCAATAACAACAATAATATTTTCTTTACGATCTATTGACAAGATGGCAGTCAAAATAAAACGTCAATTTTCGGGTTAGTTTGGCAATAATGGTGACATTTTGCAAGATTTCCTTATAATCAACGTTAAAATAATCAAAATTTGGATGATTATTTTTTTCAAAACTTCTTTTATGAATCCCCCACCCCCAAAAAAAGGAGTATCATTATTTAAAACGGTTTTTGCACACTCTAAGGCTCATAATGCTGTCTTTTTGCTTTTCGTTTTCGCTCCATATGGTTTTTGTGCGATTTTAGTTCTTAGCTCCTAACAAAACATTCATTTTCTCTTAATTTTAAAGTGCTCTGTTTACCATAATTTTATACGTATACGTAAGTGCCCAAAAAGTTACTCTTTTAAAAGAGTAATATTCCTATAGCTTATTCTTTTCTACTATTAAAAACGTTGGCTTATACAATAAACGTTGGCTAACTTAATAGGCACCCAAGGATTGGGTTCAATCTTAGGTTTAAATCAGGTGTTTCAAAATCCAATACATTTTTAAAGATGTTTACAGTGTACTCATTTCGAACTTAAATGCATTTTGTTGTACATTTTCAAAGAAGAAACAGAGATAATTGTGTTACTTGTAAGTTGGTGGTAGTTGGAAGCAAATTTTCAAAGTTTTAACTTTAGATACTTCCCAACCTCTAGGGGGAATCGAGAGGTAAAATTTTGTGCCTTGCATCCAACACTGTGCCAAATGAGGGTAACGGTGTGCAAAATTTGATTAAATGATGTTTCTTGATTCCATTTCCCCCAGCGTGTTTCTAAGTGCTCCAGACACATGGGAGATACATTCCCTTCCCCATGGACACACTGTGTCCCTTTCCTATGAGGTTTAGGTAGACAGATAACTGTGATATAACTCAGTTTGTTTAGAGGGTTAAGAAGTTCAACTGCACGAGCATCTTGTGAGGCTGTATATCGTACAGAACACGCTGAATCCCTGAAATTTTATGTAAAACCTAAAACCTTTTAAAAAGAAAAATCATACAAAAAATTAATTATTTTCAAAATTTACGCAGAATACAAAGTATAATTTACACTAAAATCCAATCTACTAAAAATATAAATATAATGACCAACTCACTTATTTTCATTTATCATCCCAAGGCACGTTGAGTTTAGGCTTAGGTTTTATGGAAACACCTAAAAAGCAGATGAAAAGTAGCAACTTAGGAAAATTGGTAGCTAAATGTTTTTAGTACTCTTTAGCGTGACAAATAAAACAAGCTGAAACTACTTATTTCTCGCTTGTTGATTTTCTGGAGACGAAAATTTAAAATCAGTAAACTATAGTGGAACAACATTTATCACACTATCATCTTTAAACAACGACGGCATGTATAACATCGTACCAGGTGTACAAGAATTAAATGCGGATTTCAACGGTTGATGCTTTAATGCAGTTTATGCTATAAAGATTTGACACTGCGTCATTTGTTGTGACACCAGCAAGTGTTCGACATGCAAGAGTGATAAATTAAAAAAAAAGTGTGCATAACGTTGCATTGTTGCGTTCAAATATGTCGAAGTTTATATCGAAAACTAGGGCTACTTGGACCCGAAAATTCATATTTTTTGCGTGTTTTACACTGATTTTTTAGTTAAACCCATGATGTGCACTGATAACCAGGTTTTTACCACTTTTCAGACGTTCTTCTACCACCTTAAGCTTTTTTTAACAACAATTCTAACATTTTATATTTTTTTCTATTTTTAAAAATTGGGTTCAAGTATCTCCGGGCTAGGGCTACTTGGTCCCACTCAGCGAAAAAGCTGTAAAATAGGTGTTGGTATCAAGAAGGAACAATGATTTTGAAAGAAAACTCAGAACATTCATTCTAGTGAGTAAACTATTTATATAAATTGCAAATTATTTATATAAATTAATATAAAATCAACGTACATTCATAATAACATATTTTTTAGGCAAACATAATTTCTCAAATAGAAATATAATCTAACTACAGCTAAAACTAATTGAAACGCTCATTATTTGAACATTAGAAAGAATGAAAACTACTCTCTTTAATGGCTTGGGTTGATTTATTTTCTCTGAAATTATTTAATACCTGCTCTTAATCGCTACAAATACTACAGGATGCCCAAGCTTGTTTTGTAAATGATCTTTTAATTTCCTTTTTCCAGTTGATATACTTAAGTCAAAATGGGATGATGCCACACTCTAAGACATTTCTCCGGAATTAATTTAATCTGGACACAATTATGATTTTTCTTCTTAATAATCAGTGCATTTCCTACTTCAAAGGGTTCTCTTTTACTGTCAGACCCTTTTTATCCCCAGATTTGTAAGTTGTCAGGTATAAATAGTAGCTAACCTCTATATTTTAAAAGATTACAAACCTTACTTAACATGATTTAGAGATGAAATGTGGTCTGGGGCTGCTTAAACGCTGGGTTCAAGTAGCCCCATTTTAAGGCAACCAATGCGCTTTTACAAACTTATATTAGTTACTGTGTTAATTATATAGCTATGAGCTTAAAACACTGTTATTTTATTAAAGAATAGAATGCAAACATAAAACTATCTTTACACTGATGATATCAGATGTTTCCACGAACTTCTATGTGAAAAGTTGCAGACACTAAAAACAACTATTTAGACAGCTTGCAATCATAACCTCAATCAGAAAAAGGCGGGATAAGCAGAAACTTTCTTTCATGCTCCAGCCTCTGCCTAGTACTTAGTACTGCTACCTGTCGTGGATAAGGTTTTTTAAGTCTATACATTGAGTTTTATAGGAACAGGACGGATTTTAAACACTTTTTTTCATGGGTTCAAGTATTCCCTGGAGGCTCAAGTAGCTCCAGTTTACGGTAACTCAGACATATTTGCATTTATTTGAAAAAAAAAAAAAAAAACCCTGCTTTTGAATCAATCTGGTACCTTCAAAAGCATCTTAAATCCAGTGAACTTGTCTGGAAGAGCATGCTCTGTGTTTAGTGGGACAAGAGGGGCGTGTTCCGTCTCGATGTGATGAAACATGGCTTAGTGCGTAATACGGAATGCTAATAACAACAATAGACCAACATAAGACAACAATTTGAACCTTTCCCTACACTAATTAGGACTGGAATGCTAAAAGAGACTGCACAAAGTCATTTTTCTTCTTGCTCAATGCCCCAGCATATACGGCAAAACGTGTTCGGGTTACGTTGAAAGCGCTTACATAATGCGGCTTACTCACCAGACATGCCTCTTACCGATTACCTTTTGTTTGTATCAGTGGGTCACGCACTTGCTGATCAGCGCTCTAATTCGTTTGCAGAAGTAACAAATGGGACTGTAAATGGTTCGCATAAAAAACAAACAAAAATTGTTAACTTGGAATCCGCAAATTGCCTGAAAAACGAATTAAATGCATAACAATCCGTGTACCCTTTTTTGAATGAGGCACATTTTATCCATTTTCCGAATTTAACATGTTTTTTTTTTTCGAGAAAAAAAATCTGATTTTTTTTTTGTACACCTGATAGCAGCACGTGGAACTGTCAGAATGTCCTTTTCATATTGCATAGACTTTACCTTACTGTAAATTAGTTCTAAAAAGGTTACACAAGGGCGGTTATACCTTTATTTCCTTTTGACCCAACTGACTTTTTATGCAAGTACGGGATTGCAGTTTGAAGAATATCAGAGAGTTAAATATTTGTACCTCAGAGCCAGACCGACAAAAAAATTGACCGACGAAAAAAATCCAAAAATTGCGATTTTCAGTTTATTAGTGCATTGCATATAAAATTCAATCCCGCGTCGAGCCATGATAAGTTAGTTCTTGAAAAAAAAAAATCCTTTTCAATTTTTAACAGGGTTAAAAGAGCGTGCGTCCCATCCTTCACATGCGGCAGAATTTTTTTCCTGTCTGCTGTAAAATTACATAATGAGACTTACGTCCTTCTGGCTCTGAAGTGCATATATTAAGCCTTATATTTTGTGTTTATAGACGGTGTGAACAAGATTCTTAATTTCTTCAAAAAAATAATGCTAGGCAAAATTTGAAATTAGGAATTACTTTGCTCAATAATATTAATACTTTAGTTTAAATAAGTAAAGCAAAAGAACTGATTTAGTAATAAACGATTTGAACATTAAAAAAGAATAAAGTGCTAGGTAGTACAGCTTTTTAAAGATGAATTTGTTTTCCTGTTTAAAGGAATATTTTACGTAAGCTTCTATTAAAATTCAACTTAGAAAACAAGAAACCTAAATAGCAAATTTTTTTTCATCTCATCAAAAACAAAGATATTCCCTGGTCCAAATCGCTTTTCATAGAAAAATATTACGTATTTAAACTCTTAATGTCTACTTTAAAAAGGATTTGTTTTCTAGCATTAGCAGCACTCAAGTTTTATGAAAGAGTAACTTAAAATAACTTTTATTATAAATCCTTGCAAAAGTTGCGAAATTTCTTCCCGCTGTGCCTTTAAACCAAGTTTGTAACGCTTTTCCATCATCCCATAAACATTCAAAATGCATTTCCAAGACCCCAACTAAGAGGATTTCTTGACGCAAGGAATAAACTTAAAGACACGATTTTTTGCAACTTTATTTTAAAGAAAGCTTTGCACATCTTACTTACTTAAAAAGTTTAGAGTATAACTCTAAAAGGTGCTAAAAGTTTGCAGTCACTATAATATATTGAAAATAATTTTCGATCTTTAAAATTGTAACAGTTTTTTTAATGCGTGCTATAAAGTTACAATGGAATGTATTTCGCAAAAAGCACTAACTTATGAAATGAACTGAAGAACTTGTTCGGAAATGGAGTTAATTTTTCTAATTCTTGGAAAAACAATATTTTAATATATAAGATTTATTTTTTAATTTTAGGAAAATATGTTTTTACCAGCAATCTATGGATGATACTAACATCAAATTATACTATTAAAAATACTGATCGTATAGTTATTTAGAAATAAAACAAGAAATAAAAACTTAACCCTTTTGGGATCAAAACTATATTATTTACATCCTTTTAACAGAAAAAAAAACAACTAAGCGAGATGACTTTCATTTGAAAGTGATCCATGTTTTTTTTGCTTGTTTTGTTTATACAGCATACATTTTAGATGAACAATTTTGGTTGTTAGTAATCAGAAATCTTATTTCTTCATCGTTGTCAATATTTTCGTTAATGATAGCGATAGTTTTATTGGTGCAAGATTATTAATGAAAATAAAAACATTCGTGCCAGTTTTTAATTTCCAAATTTTAAAGTAATTTCAAAATGCTTCACTGTTTTTTTTTTGTCATAATTTTAGAAGGAAGGCGTGGAATATTTTTCTTCCGTTTGCAGTTTACGTGAAACAAATCCCGTGATCTTAAAAAACGCTGCAATTGGTAAAATCCAAATCCCTTTGATACATACTTACTAGTGATTTAAATAGTTTCGAAAAAAAAAAAAACATAAGCTTCCCCTCTTTTTTTCTATACGATTAAACTTTGTTTGGAAATTCTATGTTAATATATATTGTTAGACATGCTATTTTAAATCGAAAAGTTAGCTTTTGAAATTTTTGAATTAACTCATTTCGGAAAGGAGCTCTTCAGTCGTAAATGAAAAACTGCGAGCTACATTAAAAAGTGTAAAGTTGGACTAGCGGTTTCATTAAAAATTTAATGAATCCAAGAAGTATTTATCTTTTAGCACATATACTTGTAAAAACGTAAGTAATTAATTTTTGCATAATACAAACCTTCATTTCATGTACACTGAAAGTCCAACCTAATGAAAAATAAAAAAATATATTAAATTTTCATAAACATCATTTGTTTTTGTTATTTTGTCCTTAAATTCGTTTGAAGATAAAGCTTTTAATGAGTATGAAGTTAACCAAGGGAAAATGCCTCGTAAAACTCACACTCCGTAAGCAAAAATAATTTTATTTTGGGAGTATCCTAAAATAGGTTTATACTTCATAAATCTCATATAGATACATACGTGACAGCAAACAGTCTTTTTTTTAATTTATTTTGTGGAAAGTTAAACACAATTTTTTATGCATTCCAGTTTACTGAGAGCAAAAAAAAAAAAAGTTTATTTCCACTGTATTAAATATTATTCTTTTAAACGTTAATGCACTGATACAGTTTGCTGTCGTGGCGTTTTACATAAAATAATATTTTCTCGTTTCATACATAAAACAAACCTTGATTCCTTGTAGTGTATTACTTGAGAAAAAGAGGAAAAGGGAGAAGAATAATATGAAGTCTAATCAAAGAAGCATTACCGATAGACGAATGGAAAAAATATTACTCCTAAAAAAATAAATTCTTTTTAGGTCATCGATCAACAGAAGAAAAGTGGAAAGTATGAAATATGTCGTTGAAGCTCCGTTCCAATTTTATCCTAATTTGCATGTAGATCTCATCAACGACGCTGACTAGTTATTTAATCTAAATTATGTCAGAAAATTCTAAGTTTATTTTAAATATACCATAAAAGTATACAATTTGTTTAAAAATTTCATAAGATATATTATAAAATGTTTTTTTTTTCACGCTTTATAGAATCCCATAGTTTTAACATCGATTTTGACAGGCACAAAAAAAAAAAAAAAAAAAAAAAAAAAAAAAAAAAAAACCTTGGTAATACGATTTAGGTGTTTAAATCTTTAAGTAAGAAAAAAAACAAGGGTATATGGTGCATGGCGACTTGTTTACTCTTGACCTTGGCCTGGCAAAAACTAAAAAATATTATTTACTTCGCCACCATGCTTGTATCGCATTTTGCATTCTAATATAAATTTTATCAATTCTTACTTCATGATCTATTTATTTAGCAATTTATTTTACATTCAATGGATGTTTTAGTAATGTTCAATGAAGCTAGCGGATATTTTGGCATTTTAGTGGAATTTTAAATGATATTTCGTCGCTTGATTTATTCTTTTCTTGAATACAGTAGTCGAACATCTAAAGAGTTACTATGGTGTAAGGTGTGGTTACGTGCATTAGGGTGGATCGAATTTTTTTTTCTCCAAATTTTAAATCCTTCCATTTCTACATAAAAAAATTTTGGATGCTCTTTTAACTTCATGCAGTTTTAAGTTCACAAATTAAGTAACAAATACCGCGTAGACAGTTCCCTAATTCGCACTGATTCAAAATTGCATCTAGTTATGAAAAAAAAATGCTAATTTAGTATAAATTTGGATTATCTCTTTTCCGAAAAATGTGCCTTGCATTTCCGTTCAACAGTTTCTATGTTTCAACTCAAAAAAATAAATAAAATAATAATAAATATATACAAATTATATTTGTAGGAGACGATTATCTACTTACAATTTTCAACAAAAAAATTAAAAAAAAAAGGAAAGCATTTTCATTACAAAATTGTAATTCACCATCATGGTTATTCTTCAGAATTGAAAGGAGCATCAGAGTAACAAAAGAGCTATAGAACACGACCATGTGGTCTGTCGACAAAAGTCTTTTATACGACATTTCAATTCAAATCCTACATTTGGGTAAGCCTCTTTACCATCGTTCTGTTGTTTCGAGGTTGTGTTTTGTAGAAAGACACAAACAGAGCCTTTGCTAATTAGAATTCTTCGTGAACTACTAATTACACCTCGATGACAAACGACACCGATTCTACTCTGTTTCCCATAGTGTGATGCGAGCGCGCCCTATAGGAGTGATATTTTAATTAAAGCCACATCACATTTTCAGTTTCCTCTTATTCAATTATCTTCTCTTAGTCCAACTGATACCAAGAGTGTTGAAAAAACGACAAATGATTTTTTTTCTCGTAAGTAGTTGAACCAAAGCAACTTTCGTAATCCTTTTATAACAATTGTTCATAATAATGTAATTATAATTACGCTATTTCGAGAAATATATTCTTAAAACAGAAAATTTTAACTGAATTTAACATTATCAAAATGTGATATCCATTTTAAAGACTAATGATTAACGGTCAACTGCATTTTTGTGAGCATTGTTAGTGTACTTTAATATTACTTTTGCAAGGTTTTAAAAAGCAAGAATAACTTAAGTGAAGAGAGAAAACAATCAAAACTAAAGCAAGGTATATTATGAATTTTGCGCGTGATAATGACACAATCCTAGTACAATTTCTTGGAAAGATTCTTCTTCGCATTATAGTTTACTAACTGATCCGTGCGGAGCGTTCACTTTCGATAGCGGTAGTTTAAAAACCCGATTTTTACGGCGATTTCTCATAAAATAGTAACAATGCGATTTTTTTTCTCTTCGATGACGGCAAAAAAGAAAATGAAATGATGTCTCCCTTTTGATTTTTTTTTCAAGTTTTAAGAAAGATCCCCACCCCTTCCTCTAAAGAAAATCTTCGAAAAATTATTATACATTTTACTGCGATTTATATTGCTAAAAAACGCTATTTTGTTTCCTGACTTTAATGCAACAATACAACTGTGGTTCAGAATCCTTGCAATGAACTTAGATTATGCAACATTCTTGAGAACTTGGATCAAATTTATTCCGAGGAAAAAAAGGCATACACTAAATCATTCATGGTGGGATCAAACCAATGATCTTTGCGTTTTTAGCACGACGCTCTAACCGACTCTGCTTCACAGGTGGGGCGTTATAAATTAAAAAATTACGTATTAAAAAAACCAAATAAGCCGATTTTATTTTGAAAAACGGCTACAATATGAGTTTTCTGTTTGTTTTTTGTTGAAAGCGGTTAAAAAAAGCTTTTGAATGATGTCCTACTTATGACATTTGATGAATTATTCATGCAGTTATGGCCTTGTCACAAAAAACAACTTTGATAAATCATATGCCAAACTATAGTTAATGATTTTAGATGAAAAATATGTCATTCTTACTTTTCTGTTTCAGCAACTTATTTGTTATTTGATTCCGTCTTAAATACATACCTTTGATAGCGAGCATTTTTATGGGTCATTCTCCAAAATGTGTAACTTTTCTGTCACACGGCTTTTACAGTAAAAACATTAAGGAACAATTCATTTAACAATGATTTTTAGTTTCATCAAAAATATATCTATTTAACCCTGCCAACAATTTTTAAATAATAGTTTTTATTTTAGTACATTTTTGGCTCACATGTGAATTCTCACGGGGCATGTCACACATTTTGTGTGACTGTTTATGTTGCTTAATAACCTGTTTAATTAAAAGCGTACACTTATTTATTGATTATTCCTTTCACTAGTGTATCGAATATTAATTGTTTAAGTATATTTACTTTTTTAATATTGTGTTTTAGTTCGTTTTAGTAGGACAAAGAGTCATGTCATACAATAAATTCTCATCTCCGTTACATAAACACAAAATGTCATTCCTCATTAACACGTGGCAGTAATGACATCAAATTTTATTTCTCATGATACAAGGTAGCCTCCTTGTTTATTTTCAGCCATTGTTGAAGTTGTGAGATTTTTGTCAAAAAACAAGGAGATAGATTTTGCTTTAAAATCTTAATATGGTTATTCTGACTTCTCACCTTCGTGAACTTGAATTTCAGGTATGTAAATTAATGTAAGAAAAATTGTGAACATGTTTTCATATGCTTAACATGTGTAGATTGTAGCAACGAAGAAAATCAATTTTTCCCTGAAAAGTGTATCTATTAGGCCTATATTAATGGAAAATTCCTCACCTCTATGAATCTCACCTTCGTGAGAGACCTTATCAATGCTATTATTTATGAGACGAAAATAAATGATGGAGGGGAAATACATCAATAATAGGCATTCTACGAAATTCAAAAATTGTCAGTATATCCTCAGATTTACTAAATATTATTTTTTAACATACATTTGAAACTACTAATTAAACCGTACTTTAATTAAGATAGCTTAATACTTTATTCCCACTAATCATTAAAGTAGCTGAATGTTTGCACAATTAAAAATTACTACTTTGATATTAACTTGGCCTCGATTTTTAAATATTAAATTATTTTTTTTTTTTTTATTTCCGTGAACAAGGCATTATTTTATTTTTTTATTTATGAGTGAAATAATTGGAACTTAGCTGGGTCATTGTTTATGGTTACTTCTAGTAGACCACACTTTCATGTAAGAATGAAAAAAAAAAAAAAAGAAAACAAAAGGTTTCGAAATTGAAAAATATTTGCGTTCAAAAGTTACGTTTTCTGAGAATGACCCTTATGTATATTCTTAAGAAATTTGTTATTAGACACGTAAGTTTAAAGTAATGCAAAGTTTTTAATTTTCCTGTTTACTATCAATTGCTGGTGCTGTACAGTGCCACATTCCTAAAAGTAAAAGTACATGCAGTAAATACTTAAAGTTGCTGTATCTTGCTACATTTAAAACAATTAATCTTTACTAACAATAAAGCTGAAAGTCTCTCTGTCCGGAGGATGTCTGGATCTCTGTGACGCGCATAGCGCCTAAGCCGTTCGGCCGATTTTCATGAAATTTGGCGCAAAGTTAGTTTTTAGCAAAGGAGTGTGCACCTCGAAGCGATTTTTCGAAAATTCGATGTGGTTCTTTTTCTATTCCAATTTTAAGAACAAAAATATCATAAGATGGACAAGTAAATTACGAAATTGTCATAACGTGGAACCGTAACATGGGCACAAGCGAATTGGCGAGATACGAAATTATCATAACGTGGAATCGTAACACCGGTACAAGCCTATTGGCGAGAAAATTCACCATACATTATTTGTAAACATACAGGCGAACCAAAAGATCTTTTAATTTTTCTATTACGGGCAAAGCCGTGCGGGTACCACTAGTATCAAATAAACTCAGAAAAACTGCTGGCTCTCAAAATGTTGCCTGTTATGCATGCGTTTCAATTGCTCTAATGCTGCATTTTGGCTCCATTCAAAGGGTTATGTATTAGCAACACTCTTCTCGAAGAAGTTTTGCTTGCAAAAAGAGGTAAAACAGAAGCATATACCGTCTGAACTTTTATCAGCTTATGTTAGTACATAAAAAATAAAAATAAATAACTAAAATTCATTTTTCAAAAAAATCACTAAGAAAGTTGGTCTATTTTGTAATTTTTTCTTTAATTATTTTACTCGCTGAATATGTTTAAGAGTAAGACTGTCGTGAGCAGTGATATATTAGTCTCGCAATTAAATCATGGAATTGAATTGAAACGGAGAAATAAATACCTTGTGGTAAAGGCAAGTTGATAAACATCCCCACATAGGAATTGTCGAGTTTCTATCACTGCGTCACATTAGAGGTGGCTTTCAATTATTGAGTCGTTAGGAATCTATCTTTGCTACATTGCTTGCATTTGATCTTGTCATTTTAAATTCCGGACATTAAAATTCACACATCATTAAAAACTACTGTGTATACAAAAGCATAGTTATATTGTCAGCACTTGAATATCTTGTATCATTTAAATATGAAAAGTAAATGCAGCTAGATCAACGAATTTTATTTAATCCGGCTTATGAGTTGAAAAAAAATGTGATTAAAGTTGGTCAGATTGGATTTTAACTGTCGAAATTTAAACTTTTTGAAATTAATAAGATGTTTTCTGCCCTAGTTTGATTCAATCCGATGCGTTTAATCTGTGCTTAAATAGTAATAAATAAGTCTTAATCCTCTACATTGTTAATCTCACAAAGTTTTTTCCTCTCACTAAAAGCAAAGTTCACCAAGTGTACAGTTACCAAGTTTTAACCAGGAAATAATAGCATAATACCTTTTCCATTTCAAAATAGTTAGTGATTTCAATACCGGTATATCGGTATATTGAATACCGGTACTTGCTGAGGTTAAATACCGGTATTTTCGGTATTAGCTGAAAATATAGTTTCAATTTAAGAATTTGCAATTTAAATTATTAAATATCCACTAATATTTTAAATATCATATTTCTTTTTCCATGATACAGAACTAAGATAAATCTCATGATGTAAACATTTGACTTCGAAAGCAGGAACTAATAGAATATCATGAAACAAAATTAGCGGAAAGATTGCAAAATGATATTTTTATTACTTGATAGTGAGATGAATCGCATTTTTGTGCGTTTTTGTGGTACACTCACAAACACACAGATATATATATATATATATATATATATATATATATATATATATATATATATATATATACTATGGGTCTATACTATATATATATATATACATATATATACTAGCTGACCCAGCCACGCGTTGCTGTGGCAAAGAAGTTGGATTAAAATAAACTTTTACTCATTATTTTGATAGAATCAAATAAATTTTTAATAGAGCTTAAAATAGTATAGCCGATTTTAAAACATAAGATACTGATAATGGGCGTGATTCAATGTAAAAACGATTAATAAATGTTCCTGGAAAATTATGAGCAGCTGATGTAGCCAATTTCTGCCAGTAACATGTCATGCCAAAACCCGGAAAGTTTTCCGATAAAAGTTAATAACCTTCCTGAAATTATCTCGGAAGCCTTTTGAAAAATTCGAAGATCTTCCTGTTCGAAGCTAGTCGTATTTCTGGAACTTTAGTGTAAACTTAGGAAGGGATTAAAAAAAAAAGCTTAGCACCTTTCTAATTTATTAAGGAACTTGTTTAAGCAGTAATGCAAACATAGCCAAAGCTTAGCCAGAACTGCAAGCAAGTATCGAAATTTTTACTCAGTAATGTTTCGGATTTTTTTTTTTTTTTTTTTTTTACAATGCAGGCTGAAGAAAATACTTATTGAATTCAGTAAGTACTAACTAAGTTTTCTATGGGAAAAGCACTATACTTACGCTTAGTAAATTTTGAAAGTATGACTTCGGCGAAAAAAAAGCAAAAATAACTTGAAAGTGATAGTAAATATCGAAACTGATTGTAAAATAACCGAATGTAGAAACTAAGAGTAAACCACCATACACTTTTAGATTCTACACTACATTTTATCACCTCAGCTTTCTCTATAGTTTGTAATCAATAACTTCTTTACAAAATACAATAACTAAATTAAAAACATATAAAAATTAAATTTTTTTCAATGAAGTAGATAACATTGACTTCGAACTATTGTTTCTATTATTTGAAAACTGAAAACTGTCTAAGCACTAAGTTGTGCACAATGTTCTTGCTTAACCAGTCTTTTGTTCATACGAAAAGTATGATAACTTTCCACTTGTGAGAAAGGCGATATATGGTTGCCCATGAGAGAAATATTTATGTTTCAAGTCCAAACAGAAAGAAGACATTGTTTGTTCTTGAGATCTATTTATGGTCTTTGCAAAAGCTAAACGAATCAAAAATTGAAGCCTTTCAAATGTGTTTGAAAAATATGATGCTATTAATGGATTACGTGGCAACACAAATATTTCTCCTTTAAACTTTCCCGTCAAAATTGTTGACTTTTGATGAAGAAACGTGTACCGTTGCGTAATTTAGGTGGGTTTAAATCGCGAAAAAGAATAAATTGTTGGGCCAAATTTCAACCGGAAATCGTGCAGTCACATTCCTGATGTATCCAGGAAATTTAAAAATTCAGTTGGAATGTTTACTGCTTTGTTTTCATCGACAACTGTATAGGGTTGTTCAGCATCAATGGGGAGCTTTTTTTTCCAGCCGTCAGTAATGGATCATTATTCGCAATAATTGTAGCTAAGACAGCGTCATTGCTCAGTTGTTATACGTTACAAATCAGTCAGTTGTAAGTCGGTGGCCCAACTACCAAGTGACGGCATATCATAATAACTAAGTGGCAAATTTGAAATTGAAACGCAAAAACCTTCAGTTAAAACTAAAGCTTCATATTCATCTTTGGTGTAAAATCTGGATTTGGACATTTGTGTGTTTGTTAAACTTTATGAAATACGTCTTCAAACGTGAAAGTTATATAGTTTCTCCTTAAAAATAGTATGTCGTCAAAATTGTTTTAAACAGTTGACGAAAAGTAATTCTTCTTATGTCAAACCTGCATTAGAAAATGTCAACTCCAATAACTTAGTACGACCAATAAATACAATTTGCGACATGCATCGGGATATATATTTGATAGTCGACAATTGACGATCCACAAATATTTCTGTCTGTTCGGGAATGTTTACCGAAAACAAAACTGCTACAACACCAGCGCGATTACAGATGCAATTATGATTTTAAAAAAAATAAATTTATCTGGGAATAGACTCTCAATTAGTTCACTTTTCATCTCAACGGCAGTGTAGAAATTGTCTGGCTATTTGTTGTACTGTATATTTTGATGCAGTTCAATTTCACCGTTTCCAATACCCAGCAATTGCTTAGAAAATACTTGTGCGATTAGATTATTTTGCTTTTATACTCGCATGTTCATGGCCAATCGCATTATCTCGACATTACGCTACAAAAATGATTGTTTTAAACATGCGTTGATTTCATCGGAATAACTGGTAATGTCTGCCGGAAGTCCCCAGACAGTATTCAGACAATTTCGCCTAAAAGTTTATCGTTGCCGTTTAAATCTTGCACAATCCTATGATGGGCTTCGAATGAATGCTTTTACTCATGAGCCATAGTACACTTATCCTAAATTATAATTTCACTCTCTTGCAACACTACAGCCATTCTACGTTTTTTTTTCTTTAATGTTACACATTGCGTTTTGTTTGTTATGAATATCTAATATGCAACTTTAAAGCTGAATGTGTTGTTCGTCTACCATCTAAAAAAAGTAGCAGCAATTCCTGACGATGCAATTGTCACTACATTTTTCTGTTGCGAACGTATCTTTGCAAGAATCAATGATATTAAAAATTTGTTGGGGAAGAAAATAAAGAAAATAATTGTTTTCCGCTTAAATTCATTAACCTTCCTGAAATTAACCTGGAATATTTTTGAAGATTTCAGTAGTCTTCTTTGTTAAAGGCAGAGAAACCTAACGCAGGTTTAATATAATAAAAGCCTGGAACCTTCCAGCTTTTCTAAGAAAGATCTCAAAGCATTAATGCACGCATTGCCAACGCAAAGGCAGACTCTCAAGCAAGTAGCTCGAATGCAACTCCTCTGCAACTTTTGTAAAGCTTCGTTATCCAGATATCTTTTCGCACACATTTGGTGTTGAGGCAATCTGGACGAACCGTACTCGCTCCGAAACCGATACACGTATTAAATGCATTAAGTTAATCTTGATACTGGTGGAGAAAAATATTTTTCACAACGGTGGAAATCTGCAATTTGTAGCAATTCAAGGAAACGTTTTGAAAAATATAGTTGATTTTCTCAGGAAGTGAATAATAACCTGTAATATCCCGAAACGTTATATGGAAATTCTAAGTAACATTTCTGAGTTTTTTTATCATGGTGTTTTTAGCAGTAAGTCATACGATGTTAGAGTTATATCGATTAATTAACTTACACCGCCATCTATTAAGAATTTTTAGAACTAAACAATTAACACTATATTTCACACTATTATTGCATAATTAATATGAAATTTGCAATAAAAAAATTATAAAAACTATCCTATCTTTTAAGTTGGACCAAATGACACATATATATGAAATTTGAGAAAAATCGGTTAAATAGTTTCGGAGTTTACCCCGAACATACATCGTGACACGAGATTTATATATATATATATATATATATATATATATATATATATTTATATATATATATATATATATATATATATATATATATATATATTTATATATATATATATATATATATATATATATATATATATATATATATATATATATATATATATATATATATATATATATATATATATATATTTATATATATATATATATATATATATATATATATATATATATATATATATATATATATATATATTTATATATATATATATATATATATATATATATATATATATATATATATATATATATATATATATATATATATATATATATTTGTCTCAACTGTAGTGCTTTTTGGCAAAAAACTTTTTCTTGTTAGTAAAACAAACGGTAATTTGTTGCCATGACTTGCTTTATACTTGGAAAGGTAATATTTAGAAATTATGTAGTGCCTTGGAAATTTGCATAGAGATTAACAATAATCATTTGAAACATATTTCAGATCTTTCTAATTTCACAGAATTTTGAAAAGAATGCGAACGAATAAGAATATAAGACTATGAATAAGATAAACTAACGAGATCAAGTTTAGTCAAGTTTATCGTAAATTTCAAACCAAAGGGCTAATAATAGAAATCGAACACAAATATCTCCTGCTCAAGAGAAAATGATATAACTAGCTATAAATCCAAGAAAAAACAATTACAAAAATGCTACACATAACGCAAAAGAAACACACACACAAATGGATTTTTTCAAAAATAACAAGCAAGAGATCAAATTATTTGATGATGATGGACTTATAGACAATTAGAGGAGGTTTATCGCGCATTCTTAACAGTACCACCTACCTGCATGAATTCAGAAAGAGTATTTTCAACTGTAGGAAAGTTGAGCACTAAATGAGTTCCAGGTTTATAGAAAAATCAATGGATGCATTGGCATAACGTGATGCATAACGTTTCTAATTGTTATTGATTTTTTATTATTACATTTGTACCTTCATTTTATATGTGTTCATATTACATTCTCATAAACAATACAATTTTTGTACAAAAATATGAAATGTGTCAACGAAACAATATGTTTTCAAGCATATTTTAAGTAATTTCAAATGCTGGTATTAATACCGGTATTCCGGTATTACGTTTTAAAAATATCCAATGCCGGTTTTGAATTTTTGGGCCGGTATTGCAATCACTAATAACAGTTATTTACAGCGAAGCATGACGATTTTGAAGCATATATTTTCTAAGAAGTATTCAAAAAAAATCAAATAAAATAAGTCACATAAAGTTTTCCTTTTCATAAAAACTCTCTGGTTAAATAGCCAACGTTAATAGGGAAGAAGAGCAGTTAGTGCTACATACAGTAAAAAAATCTTGAAGTAAAATCAGGATTCAGAATAAGTTCCTATGAGTGATGTAAAGGTTAGTAAAATGAAATATGTGTGAACAGTTTATCCTATTAAAAATAATAAAATTTAGGTGAGCCAAAGGGATCCAGTGCTTTTACCCTAGACTACTTTCAAAAACGATAATCTTTTTTTTTTTTTGCCACAAGACGTTGGTACCGCGTTTTAAAACCTGTAAGAGCAAATAGCTATTTCAATTTACATGTGTTTAAATTTTTAGATCTTTGAGTTTAGATACGTTTTCTGAAAGATTATTTCTTTCTCTTGACCCACATTCACTTTAACCCTAATAAATTTAACAGATTAATTAAAGCAGCGAGAAGCAAGTAAGTGGGCTTGTTACTGTTTCGGGTATGACGTGTTTAAAGTTCAGATTCTAGGTAGGTTTACATTGATTTTTTTTCTAATCCATTCTGTATGGCACTCAACCCCCCCCCCCACCAGGACGTTCAGCATCGTCTCTTACCCCATGAGAGGGTCTACTTCTACTTGTACTGGTTATCTAGAAATTTTTATTTTTGGTACTTGCATTCCTTTGCTTCTCACTGCCTCAATTGTTTTATGTAGTGCAAATTTATATCATAAGCATGTTCCCAAGATGGCCAGTGGCCACCTTAGGAAAAAAATGAAAACTAACGTAGCAAGGTAATTTTTGATGCTCCACTGTTTAACGACTAATCATTGATCTGTTATAATTTTCAATTTTTTTTAGATCCAGTTAAGCAGTGACGCAACTAGATCGATTTTTTTTTTGTAATTTTTTCCCCATGCAATATCCTTGTAATTGAAATGTCTTTTTATTTTGAACATTCTGTTACTCTTATAGAAATAAAAATAGCTTGCCGATATTTTTTTCACGTTTTAAAAGTTATGTCAACGCTATGACCACCTTTGAACATTATGTATTTTAAAAATAGTTAAATTTTATTTTTCAAAAAGTAAGGTAAACACCAGTAGTGGAAAATGTAACCACCTGGAACCCTATTTTTTCAAATATAAACCTTGAAGTGACCACTACTGAAGCACTAGTAAGCACTGGTCACTACTGGTGTGTTTATCTTACTAGATATGTGTCACAGATAAGTGAAATTTAACATTAAAAAAATCAGCCAGAAACACTTAGCCCAAAAATTAGGAAATATCATCAAAGCTTAACTATGCCATATTTGACTTTCTTACATTCTCAATACAACGCGTCAATGCATAAAAGCTTTCAAACATCGTACTTTTAATAAGACAATATGAAATTACTTCCTTTTTATACCTAAGAGCATATTAATATGCTATGTGCACTTTCATAAATGCATCATTACAGCACTCAGTTTATTGGCATCATCGTTTAAAGAATAGATGTCGCAAATGAATTTTACGTCAAAAATTACACGCCATTTCAATTCCTCACATATAACAGGTGCAGGTTTTTATTTTTTTACTCTTCATAAAAAAACTAAATATGACCATATTTTAATCATTTCTGCATTTCAATTAGATTTCCATAATATATAAAGACGACGTCCGTATCTCATGATAAAGGGATACCTTAGTCTCTTTTCAACTTAATGCCCTAAACATTTGATAGTGCTCCGCAACCTCGGTGATCTCTGAAAATGTCCTAGGTGCTTCACCGTGTGGAGTGCTTACTTATAAATATATCAAAACATGCTTGGAAATTCTGGGAGTAATTAAAAGTTATTTGCTCGGATTTCACTTAAGCTAATTGGCTTCGTTGAGTTAGGTTAGCATAATATACTGGCCTTGGTGATATTGAGTTTTACTTAATCAAGATGGAGAAGGATTTTTAATGAATGGTTGTCATAATTAAAGCCTTCCAAGTTTCTCAGCTGTATAACTTGATAAATAAAATTAGCAATTAGGTGTTATGTGCTTCCGGTTAGTTTGTTTTGATGGAGAATTGTGGAATGGTAATGACTACTTTTTCGTTTCTTAGTTTAAGCCATATGCTCGAGCATCATTTGCTTTGGCTTGAAGCTGTTCAGCCCATTACGGCATTCAGAATGTCTTGATGTATCATCCCCATTACTTTACGAGATTCCACGATGTTTTGATCATAGACGTAAAATTGACTGAATTAAACATTTTAAAAGTACTTTTAAAATATCATACACTTGTACTGATGTCGGAATAAAATAAAAAAGATATGAGTTCAATACGATGCTATCTGTCTTGACTTCAGACAGATATGAAGTCTCGAGAAAATGTGCAGAAAAACAGATAGACAGACATATCGTCACATATGAATTATGAGCTAGACAGTGAAAAGATATTTCAGGCTGTTGCATCATTTTGATGCAGTTTTTCATTTGTAATTCGAAATTAGGAGGTATTTGAGACGTTTAGTATCCAAACCAGTTCAATCCATAATATTTCAAAAGCGTTTTTCTTTTGTAATTGCGTACTTCTTTGTTGATACTGTCATTCCACAAAGCAATTTTGAAATAAAATATGGATGCTTCGCCTGCCAAATCGATTAACTCCATAAACTAAAAAGTCGAGAAAAGTGATGAAGAAGATAGTGTTATCCATAGGAGTGAATGGGCCCTCGTGTTACATTTTCTACCATCACAGGATCAGAAATGTACTGAACCAAAAGTTTAATATAAATTCACATTCTAAGCATTGATTAAGCACTATTGAAGCAAAAATGAGGATTTTTTTTTAAATTGGAAATAATTAATTTGACAACTGAGGCATCCGTATTTCAACAAGGTTGAAAACCGCTACCTAAAACCTGAAACATTTCAGAACCTGTTCTATCCATGCGTTCTCCCATATGGCCACTATGAGAATGTACGGGTAACCTCAGCAACATATTTGTGAAAAAGTTCTTAATCAACTTACATTTTTTATTCTACAGTCTTGTGCATATCATACAACCAAATTCAAAGGGAAAAAACAGAACTTACAAAGCAAATCTTGGTAATGCGTCTTGTAAAATGAAAGTATGCAAATTAAAAGAGTGATGCGCTTTTTTCAGGAAGTGGAAAAGAATTTTGAACAACTTTGAAGACATTATTTTTACAATTTAGGGGTCGTTTAAACTTTTAAAAAATATTTGTAATTTTCATATGGGTCAAAAAACTAGAATAACCAACTCCATCAACGAGAATTTGAAAACCAGAGGAAATATTCGCTCACACGGTTAACAAAAAGGGTAGTAGCAAGCATAAAGCTTGCCAATCGGAAAATTTTATGTTATTCATTTTCAGACAGTGAGACATCAAAGATGTTTTTCTAAAGCAACAAAATTAAGCATTGAATCATTGTTTAACGCTGAAGAAAAAAGTAATTTTTCTCTGGTCAAATGCATATTTGACACTCTACGTTTAGAAGATTTTAAAGAAATACAGAAGAGCTCACTAAAACGGAAAAATTACCGAAGTAAGCGTAGTAGAAAGCTTGTAACAACTGCAACAGATGAACGCAGGTTGAAGTAAATCGTCCTAAATAATATCGAATTAAAACTTTCTTTCATTTAATATGTGTTGGAAAGTGTCTGGTGTTGTCGTTTCAAGGTCCACTGCACTGTGATGATTGATTAAACTGTTTTTAATCGCGGGTAAAAACAAAAGATGAACATGAAGAATAGAAATGCACTGTTTTTTAGTGCAAACCGAAGCTCATTTGGGGGTAATTACTCCAGGAAAGTGTTTTATTCAGTTCTAAATCTTTGTTTCTAATATCTTTTGACGGAGTATGTGTTCGGGTTAGGCCTTTAAAAGTGTAGCTTTGTAAATTTGTGATTCTATTTTTTTTCTTTGGATTTAGAGTGTAAAATTGTGTTGCAACATAAAATTAATTGGAATTCGAATGGATAGTTTAAAAAAAAAAGAACAACGCTTTTTTTTTACCAATACAACCGTAACAATTTCTATCTGTAAATATTAAGACGATACTGCTAATTAGAAAAAAATAATTCAAAACTGAAGTAATGCACCAAATATTATTGAAAGGGAAAAAATCTGTTGGAGATTTAAAAGGGAGAGAATGAAATGTTTTTGTCTCTTTAAAAATGAATTGATCTGGTATTGGGGACTCTGAATTCCTCTTTTAGCTTCTTAAACAAAGCCATACATAGGGGAGGGTGGCCCAAAGCGGGTAGGCACTCGTATGCCGCCGCTTGGAGTGCAAGCTGCAATGTATGCGTATTTCGCGTGTACCCAATCACCCTCGAGTTTCAATCAGTCTCTGCAAAACATCAGTGAAGTGGCATGACATACCAGGCATAAAATATGAAAAATGATACATATCCATAAAAAAAAATTAAAAAAAACTGAAGGTATGTAACTTGTGATTTGTCGAAGACCAGTTATTTTTTTTTAAATGTAGATGTTACGTTATTATGACACCATCCACTTACAAACTACGATGATCATTTTGTTTGTTTCTTTTTTTATTTTAAGATTTTAATTATTGAAGTAAAAAAGTGCCTTCGGACAATGCGGGTTTAATGTTTGATCATAGATTTATATAGATTTATTTATAATTTCTTGACACTATGTGCTGATTTAGATTTTCTATTTCAATAGGATGTCTAACTTTATATATTTTTTATAATGGGCAATTTCATGTCAGATCAATCATTTTTTGACCTCACCATCTCCGATTTTATCGAAAATTGGTGTGAGGGACACATATGTCAAGATAAGATATCCTACCAATTTTTAGAATTCTACTTTAAAAGTTTTACGAAATACAGGGCTATTAAAAAACTGAAAAAGTACTAAAAAAACGAAAAGTTGTGACATTCAAATGACCGTAACTTCTTTCCTAATTATAGTAGAATAAAAATTCAAAAACCATTGTGAAGCTAAAGAATATAGCTTTCTATGGATATAAAACATGATTTCTTTACGACAGGTTTAAGTTTCAAGGTCATTCACAGTGTCTTTTGACCTTGAATATCTCAAAACATGCCCCCTTAGAATTTCTTCAAAAAATACATTTTATATCTCTAACACTATTCTTCCACTACACCAAACTTAGACTGGGATCGCAATGGCAAGGTACTGAAAAAAATCAAGAATTTTCACATGTTTTACATTGTGGAATTCCATATGTCAGGTCAGTCATTTTCTTGACGTCCTCACCATTTCCAATTTTAATTAAATTTCGTGTGAAGGACACATACAACACGATAAGTAATCTTGCCAATTTTCAGAATTCTTCTTCAAAAATGTTACGAAATACAGGGCTGTTAAAAACTTTAAAAGTGCAAAATAAAAGGAAAGTTGTGACATGCAAATTACTGTTTCTATCGTTCTATCCGAATTACAGTAGAATAAAAATTTGAAAACCATTGTAAAGACTAGAGCTTTCTATCAGGATAAAACATGGCTTTCTCATGACAAGTTTCAGACTCCAGTTTATTCACCTTGACTTTTGACCTCGAATGTCTCAAAACACGCTCCCTTAGAATTTTTCAAAAAAATACATTTTATAGCTCCAACACTGTTCTTCTACTACACCAAAACTTAGGCTGGGATCGCAATGGCAAGGGATCGCAAAAAAAAAAAAAAAAAATCAGAAATATTTACGTATTTTTGTTACATGTTTTACATTAATTCTGTCCTAATGTTATTGTTTTAATTTTATTGTTTTGATTATGTTAATAATATGTATATTTTTAAAGAAATACTAAGGTGGCGTGTTTTTAGAAATTAAAAGGTCGAAATTCACAGTGTTTTGAACCATGGTAAAAACATGAAAACGTACACACCGTTGACGCACGGTGAACCTTCAAACTTAAACCTGTCGTGAGAAAGCCATGTTTTATACCAAAAGAAAACTCTATTCTTTAACTTCGCAATGGTTTTCAAATTTTTCTTCTACTGTAAATAGGATAGAACGATAGAAGTTACAGTCATTTGCATGTCACAACTTTCCGTTTATTTTGCACTTTTAAAGTTCTTAACTGCCCTGTATTTCGTAACATTTTTGAAGTAGAATTCTGAAAATTGGCAGGAATATTTATCGTGTTAAATGTGTCCTTCACACGAAATTGCATTAAAATCGGAAATGGTAAGGAGGTCAAGAAGATGACTGACCTGACATATGGAATTCCAAAACGTAAAACATATGAACATTCTGGATTTTTTTTCAGTACCTTGCCATTGCGATCCGAGTCTAAGTTTTGGTGTAGTGGACGAATAGTATTACAGCTATAAAATATATTTTTTTTTGAAGAAATTCTAAGGGGGCATGTTTTGAGATATTCAATGTCAAATGCCACGGTGAATGACCATGAAACTTAAACCTGTCGTAAAAAAGTCATGTTTGATATCTATAGAAAGCTATATTCTTTAACTTTACAATGTTTTTTTAATTTTTAATCTACTATAATTAGGAGAGAAGTTACAATCATTTGAATGTCTCAACTTTTCGTTTTTTTCGTACTTTTTCAGTTTCTTAACAGCCCTGTATTTCTTCAAAATTCTAAAGTAGAATTCTAAAAATTGGCAGGATAACTTATCCTCACATATGTGTCCCTCACACCAATTTTCGTTAGAATCGGAGATGGTGAGGTAAAAAAGTGGTTGATCTGACATGGAATTGCCCAATGGCAGTTAACTAATCAATTACTTGAATCATTTATAACTTCAAATTTGATTGGCAAATGTACCAAATCACAATTAATTAAGCTTACCTGCTTTACCGCAACGGCTTTCCCGCTTAAGGCCCCCTGGTAGTGCAAAGCGTGATATTCAAATGTTTGAAATGTTTGATAAAAAATAAATATTGTGTTATAAATAATGAAAAAAAAATCACTTTTTTTTGAAATTCATGAACCCTGCTAAGAAATAAAACCGTAATTGTTGCAATAAAAATCCAGAAAAATGTAATTTTTGATCGTTCTTCGTTAGCCTACCCGCTTTGGGCGACCCTCTCCTATTTGTTAAGGGCGTTTCGAAACGTGGAGCATTTAAACTGAGATAAGCGTACAAATTACCTTTAACAGAAGAGTACAGGAATGCAAGTGCCTAATGGACAAACCACCTTTTACAACAAAAACTGCATTTAGCACAAAACATCAAATAAAAAGTGTTCTTAATAGGAAATGTCATCATGCCTTGAAGCTAATTTAAGACTTTCGTCTTAAACAAAATCAAAATACTTGCAACGTAGAGTAATTTGACCACTGCCTCAAATCGGGCACTCAAAGATTTCAAAAAAGAAAGAAGAAGAAGAAGAAGAAGAAACTTCTTTATACAGCTTAGTAATCATGGAACGAAATTTTCACTTTTCAAGCTTTTACTTAACTTAAATATCTAAGTCAAATAAAAGGAGCTTCTGGGCTTAGAATGTCCCAATGCGGCCTTCAGATTACTAGGAGGAATGTAGGGGAAACTACTGTAGATTTGAACTGATTGCTGGGATTGTCTGTATCTTGGTTTTCGTGACGAGAATTCAGTGTTTTAAATTTCTTTTCTTTAACTGACAAGAAAGCAGCTATTATGTGTTCACAACACTTAACTTTAAACAAGCATTTTAGCCGATGGGGCAGCTTAGATGAGTAAATATAAAATGAAAGTTTTGTGAATTTAAGAAATCGCTTATTTGTTTAATGATAAGAAGAAAGAAATATTTGTTTTGCGAAGAAAATGTGAGATAATTGCGAAAACTGCCGGAAGTATTTTCATAAATTTCTATTTTTTAAAACAATTTAATGGGTAAAAATATTATGACTGTAAATCGTCTGAAGTTTATGTTCGTATATGAAAATTTTTAGTAAATTATGTTTATAGTTTTATAAATGATGATAAAATCAGTAAGATTTCCATTTTTTTATTTTTACATCGATAGGTCACTGAGAAGTAGATCCATTAATTTTTACAACATCACATTGCGGAAAAGTATGATCGCTACCCCACTTCCCCTTTCCGCAACGTACAAAACCATCTATCCTATGACATATTATCAGACTTATTTTAATATCCTGAAAACGTTATTTAATATTACAATGGTATTAATTTTTTTACTATATTATCATGAATTTCATTTTGAATTAGTTTTTACACTTTTTAGTATAGAAAACTATACGTTCGGCTTTTGTTTATGATACATTTAGTCTTCTTTTATGCTGTTTTGACGGACATGTTTTTGCTAAAACTGAACTTTAGTATATGTTAGTATATGATGAAAAGTGTCGAAAAATATCAAAAGTGAATCAATGCGAAGAATCATGTTTTAAAAGCATATTGGCTCTTAATAACTTAGCAAATTAGAATGAATTCATAGAGTAATTTCATTTAATATTATTTGCTTGCGTTATAATATCCTCTGTTAGAAACGAAAGCACATTTTGAAAACATTACATTTATCATTGTAAATTTAAGTACATTTAAGTAGAAGTCATTTATAAGTTTTTGAGTGTTAACCCTTTACAGCCCAAGTACTAGTAATTATTACCTGTAAATAGCAAATTATGCGCACAGAGTGTACAATGATAACATATTTATCTAGTATATAAGATGGATCTTAAAACGTTTTTTATCAAAATAGATTCATTTTTGACAGAAGTATTAACTTGTGTCAGTGCCAAAAACCTAAATGTAAAGCAGCCATAGGATACCACTTAATCCAGGTTAATAAAGGAATAACGCTTCTATAGGGAAAGACAACGGTAAAGCTTGATGTGTTCTTAGATTCACTGTAAATAGTGAAGATTTAACTGTCAGTAATCTGTGCAAAAAATAGATTCACAATGCCATTGGGAAACCATGAAGATAAAAAATCACGTTTATATTTTACAAAGTTGTCATAAATAGAGAAGGAATGAATTGAGACTCACCCAGTGGATATGTGAAAGAAAGAATCGGAGTTAAGTGCAAGGAACGTATTATAATAGAAATTTTTCTTAGTAATACTACATTAGAAATATTCCGTCTGCCAGTGGTGTTAATGTATCCCTCCCCATACTGCGTGCTCTCAATTTTTATAGTAAAATTATCTTTAATAACATTTCCTGAATTTTTTAAGGGTTGTTGAACAATTATTTTAAAAGATAATATTTGCTGAAACAACTGATACTATAAAATAATTTTCATTTACGGCCCTCCATGTTCTTTACTAGTTTGCGCTTGTAATGTCTTTTAGAATATATAACTAGACTGGGCGAAAAGACTGTATTTCTGAAGTTGTGGATATAGTAGTTCAAGCAGAAATTGCCTTATTCATTGCTTATTATTCTTTCAATAAATTCAACGCACTCGGCATTCCGACAAAGAAAGTAAATGAGTCTGTTAACTTATGATAGACTGGATAAAACGTGGAAAAACCACAAGCACTGTGATTTCGACCACACTGCTCAACTATAAAGTTATAATTTCTACTTATAAAAAACAGTGATAAACAGTATCCCTTAGCCAACCAGAAACTAAATATGCAGCATGAATAAATCTTATTTATATGTTATGCTAATTTAATAATGGTCGATGAACACACATAACTTAAATACAATCATCTATATCTATATAATGATGATCCAAAAATGAATACTATAAGTTTGTGAAACGTTTTTAATAATTGCCTTTATGACACGATGATTTTTTAATGAATATTAAGCAGGAATGTGAACATTCAAAAAGTTAACAAGAACTAATACGAAGATTTTAAATAAGAAGCCTGTTGTTCTTCTTTAAACTTTGTAAGGATAAAAATGTTAATGTTTTTTTTATTAGTTCTTTTGTAATACTCCATAAAATGTCTTAATGTAGGACTGTTTTTCCTTTTTTTTTATTTTAAAGAGGCATATATTTTAAAACATCAAACACAACGCTTTACGATAAGAAGACTTGTTCATGACACCGGAAAAGACTTTTTCTCTCTCTCTGAAGTAAACTAAAAATACAGTTCACAAACACAGTAGGCTACAGAGTACATTTTTCTGCCATGCATAAAACAAAAGAATTTCAAATTTCGTCAAGTTTCCCTTAAGATTATGTAAGCAAAATGATTTCAGAAATCAAAATATTTTCCATGGAGGATTTCGAGATTCCATTACATTGAAAGATGAATGTTTTCGTTTTTGAAACACAGTATTAGAATTTTCTCCCAATAAATGTATGCAATTCATTGCTAAAACTTTGTTCATACAAAACCTTGTTTGTTACGTTATACTATCATTAAAATCAATTTACTGAATAAAATATTTAATCGCTCCGGTCGGAATATTTGTAACATGTTTTGCAATGATTATCTAAAAACAAACTTCGGTGGGTTTACGTTTAAATGTTGCTTAATCCATTGGCACAACTGAAACAGCTTTCATTCCTGCTCTTAGTTCACATATTTCTGATGTATAGGTATATCAATATATCTTGTTTAAATTTTCAATCCTTATTAAAATACTTTTTTTTCCATCCACTCAAGTTCAAATGCATTTATTTAAACTTGTAGAGGATGAATATTTGATGTCGAAACATTTTTTTAATTATAATTTCCTTAATTAAAATTAATTAATTAATTTTATTAAAATTCGACAATTAGTTATGCAATGTTGTTTGAGAAATAAATTATTTGTTCACCTAAGTAGGAACTGAAATTTTGATTTATATATATATATATTACTTGTTACTAACATTACATTAGTGACAGATATTGAACTTTGCCTATTTTATGCTATATATTCGAACATCAGAAACCATAATGTGTCATAATATAAAATGTCTTGTTTTGAAAAAGTTTTTTTTTTTTTGCATTTAAAAAAATAATGATTTGTTAGTGTTGCGGGCGTGACCGTGCAGTTACTTTCGCAACATTATTTCTCAAGTAGATTTTTTTTTTTTTTTGGTTAGGAAATATATGCGTAAAAAAATGACACCTGTGCAAGAGGAGTAAGTAGAGAGTAATTGAAGAGTATCTTAACGCATTCAGTTCACCGAATAATAGAAATGAAAAAAAAATATATATATATATATATATATATATATATATATATATATATATTTATTCTTCTCACGATTGCTTATTGCTTTCATTTCACTGTCCTTGATGTCCGGTTCCTTTTTCAGAATGGACCAGGGGCCTCTGCAGCACCGCCGTCCACCGGAGGACGGAGCTGCTCCTCTGGTCCTAGCCTCCACTAGCAGCACTGTCCACCGGAATCCCCTCCTCCCAGGCGGTGGCGTCCATGTACTGCATACACACACTCCTACATACACACACGTCTACACACAAACAAGTCCCTACACAGATTCACACGTAACCACTCAGGAGGAGGGGCAAGCTTGGGAGGACATGAGCCGTTTCTAGAAACAACAGCCTCTAATGAGTAGGTTCCTGTCGCAACTCGTGTTCAAATTATATATAAATTATATATATATATATATATATATATATATATATATATATATATATATATATATATATAAATCTCGTGTCACGATGTTTGTTCGGGGTAAACTCCGAAACTACCCAACCGATTTTTCTCAAATTTCATACCTATGTTTCATTTGGTCCAACTTAAAAGATAGGATAGTTTTTATAATTTTTTATTGCGAATTTCATATTAATTATGCAAATATAGTGTGAATTAATTGTTTAGTTCTAAACATTCTTAATAGATGGCGGTGCAAGTTAATTAATCGATATAACTAACATCGTATGACTTACTACTAAAAACACCATGATAAAAAAACTCAGAAATGTTGCTTAGAACTTCCATATAACGTTACGGGATATTACAGGTGGGTCATTCCATAGAAATGTCAACCTCAACCTCAGAAAATTTTTTTCCCCAAAGCCTTAATTGTGACCTATCATTTCATTCAGCATACTTCCTAGTACATAAATCTAGTAATAGTTTGCAAAAATTTCATTCGGTATTTTTCATCTGGCTTTAAACGTGCGAGGTTGTAGTAAAGGCTTAGCATGTGCAAAAAACATGCGTCTACGTTTTCTTGTGTAATGTAAAATTTTTTGCAAATTTTTAAAAGAACTATATTTATTCTAAATGATTAGATGTTGACCGAATAAAATTGACTGTTATTTTTGCATACATTATAAGATAAGTACTTTAATTAGTTTGGTTATTTCACTGAAAATATTTACGTTACGTTAGTCACGAAAATGTACTATTTTCTGTTTAAAAACTAAACCAGATGATTGAACCAAACAGCACTTTTTATTTTCTTACATCTGTATCATATCTTCTTAAAAAGTGCAAAATATTTATTTCAGTATCAGTAGATATAAAATAATTAGTGTGACTAACGTAACATTTGAGCTGTGAATAACGTAACAGTTTGCATGTGACTAACGTAACATTTTAAAAATGACTGCTAATATTTAAACTTATTTAATTTAAAGTACATTTTCATGTACAATTTTGAATATACATGCATTCTATATTGATTAAAAATATAAAGGGTGAAAAATACCAGTAAAATTACATTGTATAGACCTTCTGTTTACTTTAAAAAATACTTTTTTAAAGGTCTTTATAAAGATACTTCCAATTTAAAGAATTATTAAAAAAGAAAAAAGGTGAATAAAGCAAATTGAGTACCCTGCTGAATTAGCATTCGACACAAGAATCCAAGCTTAAGAATTAAGTTAATAGAAGTACAGTCTTAACAAAGAAGAACGTCTCTATTTTTTAGAAAATACATGTCCACCTATTATTAAAATGAAGTAATGGCTGCTCGTTGGAAAACATTTGAAGATGTTACATGATACAGTGACAATAAGCGCCGCTGCCATATATTTCAGAAAATGCAAGAATGATCATTTAGAAATTCAAACATTTGCGGTGATATCTGGAATTAAAATGCATTCTGCAAAAACGTTCGAATATTTTTTTTCTTCAATATTACATTTTAATTCAAAAGCATGCACAACACAATTCGTTCGATGAATCAGTAAACCTTAAAAAATAATATGCCATTGAAAAGTACTGCGGAGTTTCTTATGACGATAACTAGTATATCGGCAGAATACTAGAATTCGGTGAAACCGTCAATTTGCATAAAGTTAATTTTTTAAAGAGAGATATTTAGGATTTAATTAGCCCAAGAATGATGTTATTCAGTTTGTAAAAGCATTTTTTTTTATTTGTTATTTTTTTCGCACATTCAAATTGAGTTAATTGAACTGAATCCTTCCATTCAATTTCTTACACTATTATAGAAAAAAAAGTAAAGAAAGAACCATTATGCAACACAAAGAAGGTTCCTAAAAAGTGTAAAAGTAATATAAGAGCAAGAAATCAATTATAAAAAGTATTTTATGTGCATTCATTGTTTGTTATTCGATGGTTACGTTAGTCACGTTACGTTAGTCACACACAGTTTTTCGTAAAAGTACCATTAGGGGCCAAAAAAGATTCATCTGTAACAAATCTGTAGTACATTTTTAAAAATAGATTGTTTAACTCTTACAAATATATCGGCCAATTTTAAATGCCTGCGTAAGTTTCAGAAAAATTTACCTCGTAACATAAGCATTGTTTCTCAGGGTTGCAAAAATGTTACGTTAGTCACAATGCCTTTTTTGGTGAAAAAACACCTGCCAGCGCTTATTTTGCTTCAAATTCTTGGTGGAAATGAAAAATAGTCACCTTGTACATTTTAAATCTGCATATTAAACCAAAATACATTCATTTTTACTGCCGGTGTAAGTAGAAAGAGTTTGAAAATCAGCTGCGAATGTTACGTTAGTCACTATGGAATGACCCAGGTTATTATACACTTCTTGAGAAAATCAACTATATTTTTTAAAACGTTTCCTTAAATTGTTACAAATTGCAGATTTCACACCGTTGTGAAAAATATTTTTCTCCACCAGTATCAAGATTAACTAAACGTATTTAATAGGTGTATTGGTTTCGGAACGCAAACGGTTCGTCCAGATTGACTCAACCCTCAATAAATGCGAAAAGATATCTGGATCACGAAGCTTTGCAAGAGTTGCAGAGGAGTTACATTCGAGCTACTTGCTGGAGAATCTGTCCGCGCGTTGGCAATGATTGCATTAATGCTTTGGGAACTGTCTTGGACAACCAAGAAGGTTCCAGACTTTTACATTAAACCTACGTTTGGTTTATCTAAATGTGCCAGAATCATAACTGACTTTAACCAAAAAGACTACTGATTTCTTCGAAAATATTCCAGGATAAGTTCTGGAAGGTTACCAAATTTAAGCGGAAAACATTTATTTTCTTTCTCCCCCCCCCCCAAGAGATTTTTAATATCATTATTTCTTGCAAAAATACGTTCGCAACAGAAAATATCAGTTGCTGCTACCTTTTTTAGCTGGTAGACGAACAGCACATACAGCTTAAAAGTTGTCTATTAGATATTCATAACAAACCAAACGCAATGTGTAACATTAAAGAAAAAACGCGGAATTGCTGTAGTGTTGCAAAAGAGACTGCACTATAATTTGGGATAAGTGTACTATGATTCATAAGTAAAAGCATTTATTCGAAGCACATCATAGGGTTATGCAAGATTTGAAAGGCAACGATCAACTTTTAGGTGGTATTGTCTGAATACTGTCTAGGGACTTCCGGCAGACAATACCAGTTATTCCGATGAAATCAACGGATGTTTAAAACAATCGTTTTGATAGCGTAATGTCGAGATGATGCGATTGACCTTGAACATGCGAGTACAAACGCAAAATGATGTATTCGCACAAGTATTTTCTAAGCAATTGCTGGGTATTGCAAACGGTGAAACTGAAATGTATCAAAATACACAGTACATCAATAAACCCGATAATTTCTGGACTGCAATTGAGACGAAAAATTAACTAATTAAGAGTGTATTCCCGAATAAATTTAATTTGTTTTATTGTGATTGCCTCTGGAATCGCGTTATTTTGGCAACAAAAAACGTTGATGCAGACGCAATTAACTTTTAAATGCAACAGTTGTTGCCCGGTAATTTAAAAAAAATTTAATTAAATCGATACAATTGCTGATTAGAACAAATCATTGAAGTTTCCAACTAAATTTTAAATTGTCCGTATATACCAGGAATGACACTACACAATCTCAAGTTGAAAATTTATTCACCAATTAATCTTCTCCATAATTTTAACCCACCCAGGTTTTCACAAATATACAAGTATAGTTATCAAAAGGGTCACCGGAAATGCTCTTGAAGCAGCAATTTTGACGGGAAAGTTTGAAGGAGGAATCATCCTACTCTCATGCATTCCATTAATATCATCAGAATCTCCAATACAACTTAGAAGGCTTCATATTCCGCTTCGCTTTGCCTTCGCGATAACCATTAATAGATCTCAAGGCCAAACAATAATGTCGATTTGGACAAGGAAAGTAGGTGTTTCTCCTATGGGTAATTACATGTAACCTGCTCAGGTGTGGAAAAACCATCAAATCTGTTCGTGTTAGCAAAAGACAGATTAACCAAAAGTAACGTGAACAAATTAGTACAAAGATAATTTTCAATATTAATAATTTAAAATAATCGAAACAATAGTTTGAAATCAATGTTATCTAACTTATTTATAAAATTCCACTTTATAATAGCTTATCAATTTATGTAGTATATTTTGTGAGAAGTCATTGATTAAAAACTATAGTTAAAGCTGAGATGAATAAAATGTGCATACAAAAACTGTAAATTGGTTAATGCTTAATTTCAACATTATGATACTTTACTTACCACTTTCAAGTTATTTTGCATCATTGGACAAAGTAAGTACACAGCAAAAAATTTCCGAAACGTTTCTGAGTATTTTCGTGTAACGTTTCAGGATTTCAGTGGTTTTTATTAACTTATCGGAAAAATCAAGTAACATCGTCAAAACGTTCTCTGAATTGCTACACATTGCACTAATGCAGTTTCTCACTGTCGTGAAAAATATTTTTAGCTACCAGTTCAAAGATTGACTGAACGTATTAATAAAGTGTATCGGCTTCTGTTCGAATACGGAATGTGTATTCGTCCATGCTAATCAGCTCCCAAAGCGAATGAGTATGAACTACTTTCGTTGCAAGAATTGCAAGCGCGTAAAATTCGAGATACATATTTGCAATTCTGGGTTTGCTTTGACAATGTTTGCGAAGCTGCTTATGGAGTTTTCTTAATAAATCATGAAGGTGCCAAACTATTATATGATACCTACCTAAGTTTACTCTTAAGGCCATGTTTGCAATACTTCTTATGGATTTTTCTAATTAAATCAGAAAAGTGCCAAACTGTTATATTATACCTACTTAAGTTTTATCTAATGTTCGGGAAACACGACTGGCTACAAGCGGGAAGATTTCTGAATTTTTCAGGAGACTTCAAGGAGAATTTAAGAAATGTTACTGAATTTTATCGGAAAACGTTTCTGATTTTTGTAAGGTATCTTACTGGTAGAAATTTGTCACATTAGCTGCATATTATTTTCCAGGAACAATTCTGAATCGTTTTAACAGTGATACTTACTGAATTTAATAAACGTAAGTATAGAAAGTAATGCTTTTACTGTAGAAAATTTAGTTAGTAGTTTAGAAATAATTAGTTAATAATTTAGTAGTCCTACTTCGGCCAAACACGACCATTCTCAATTCCCTGTGATTTAAAATCGACTGAACATTTGCCAGCATTGTTAAAAATATTGATTTGATCGTATAAAAATAATGAGTAAAAATTGATTTTCCATTATCAGCCACAGCAACGCGTGGCTGGGTCAGCTAGTATATATATATATATATATATATATATATATATATATATATATATATATATATATATATATATATATATATATATATATATATATATATATATATATATATATATATATATATATATATATATATATATATATATATATATATATATATATATTTTTATTTTTTTTTTTTTATTTTTTTTATTTTTTTTACTTTTAAGCATTTTAATATTGGATGCAATGTAACGCATAATTGTGATGTGTGTATTGCGTTTTGAAGTTTAAGGTGCCATTTATTTGAAATACTTGGATAGTTTAGAATTATTTGAAGCAGATGAACTAAGAAAACATACTTAGGTATTCTTGAAACTTCATAACTTTATTAAATGGCAACATTGGAAGCCAGTATTATTCATACAACGTTTTACTAAAGTAATTATCTACGTAATTGATAACACTTATGCATTGAGTTTTAGTTATTTTAAGTATTGGTTTTTATTGGATCAAATACTTAACAAAGGTAATATTCAATTAATCTATTTGCATCAATATTATTCATGCAAGTTGTTAAGCTATTTTATTTTCAGACTACTCAATATGAGCAATGAAATTCTGCGTAACAATTTTTTTTTTCTTCTAATCAATAGGGATGCATAAGATCTCTTAGCTTTTTGCAGGATCCCCGGATATGGCACCGAATCTTTTATGTGCTGCTATTAGGTGGCGGATGTCAAAGGCACACATTATTTTGACTCCCATTTTCAAATTATATTGAGGCACCTAGGCTCGCTTCGATGCAAAACTGTAGCAGAAATTTAATGTTGCTAAGAGAAATCAAGGCCGTAATAATACTCAATGGCTGTTGAACATACCCCGTAATAATGTGGCATGAGCTCTGGCGATCGTGTATGTTCATTTCCTGATGTTATTATTTATTTTAGGGTGTTAACTGAAGATATGGTTAAAAGTAAATACATCAGTGAAATGGCGTTTCGCTATTAAAAATATCATAAACTATTTAGTTTGCTATAAATAGAATTTATGGAAATTACACAATATCTTAAGTTTATAACGATTTTATTTTGACTATGTTAGAACGCATATACGAAGGCGAATGGAAATTTCAAAGCCGGTTAAAAGCGGGTTGTTTTGTTTCTTCAGAACCGGTTTCTGCTACAATCAATTCTGGCCTACATAGATGGAAGGTTAATATAAAATAAAACTTACGTAGAAGTATTTTGCATCCGTATAAACCATTTACGTAGAATAACTATTTGCTTGTTTGAACCAAAATATGGCAATAAACTGATACAGTTGAATAAAACCTGCTTATATCTTCTGTCGTTTCTGCCCAAAAATGTGTTGTCAGAACCTCTAGTTTTGTCTGTACAATTAAAGCAGCATAACCTCGGTGCATGAAGTTTAAAATAATTAGAATAATCTCAAATAAAATTATAACTTACTGAATATTTTTAAATTAAATGCATTGAATAAAGCATTTGTAAGTTAAACGAAAACCCATTAAAAGTTTTTCGCTAGCAACTGCTTCAAGTGAAATCCCGTTCTTTAACTTCTTTTTCATTCTTTATACAAATGGAGGAGACGAAAGGCATAAATATTTATTTTTTCTTTCACCAAATTGCGAATACAGTTTATGAAAGAAATCCTGAGACTTTCCTTTCTATTTCCTTTTACATCCCACACGTAAATTGTCTAGTGGGATTTGGAATTTTATCTTGCATCAGTTTTTCTTTACGATCAAAGGTAAAGCTTTAGAATCGGTAAGCATAGAATAGAAATACTCTCTGAAAAGTTACGACATCTTGGGATAACTTGCAAATGAGTCTGATTGAAATCTTCTGACGGCTTTTGCTTTCGATACTCAAGGGAATTCAACAATCAATTTGATTTGTAGACCTTGAATGCAATACTGTGTACGGTATGGCCAGTTTTTAGTGGGATTTAGATTTAAATGTGTGACTTTAAATTTGATTCCAGTGTATATCAGTCTGCTCAATAGCACTTTTTTTTTTATTAATCGTTGTATAAAGACATTGATGGATTTTTTCATGGCTTTTTTTTCCAGTAAAGAATTTTGAGAGACAGAAAGTATATTTTAAGAGCTCATTTCTGAATGCTAATGGTTAAGAGAAATTTTCTTGAGACGACTTTAAATAACACTATACAAGACGGTTAGTAAACATTCATGTTTCCCGTAATTTCTGCTTGTACAACCTTTTAGTTCGCTTCTAGTTATTTTGTATGGTATAACTCTTAGCAAACTTAATTCTAATTTAGAACCCTAAAACCATCATCATCACTTTCTGTATGAAAACTAAATTAATTATTATTTTAATAATTTATTTAAAACATGGGCAGGTGGTGTAATGGCATAGGTCCTATGGCTGGTTGTTAGATTCAAAAAGGACAGTGATAGCACAAGTTGATGACCGGATTTTAACAATCTAAATCTTCGAACTACACGAAAATATTACCCTAAGCAATTTTCTTTTTACATTTTAAAACAGCGATTTTCAATTTTTTTCACGTCTTGACCCCCCCCCCCCTTCTTTTTTTGCCAACTAAACCGACCACACGACCCCATATGTACACCCCCTCCTCCAATATATACATATTTATGCAGACATTACGCAAGTTTTACATCGGAACTTATCGTTCTTGAGACGATGTCTTTATTTTTGCGTAATAATGCATTTAACTCACAGTAATTGTACAAAGAAGAAAATGATTAGCGATTATAGTTTTAAATATCAACTTTAACGTATTCAAAACTCTTGCACTCAAGTATTCACTTTCGGATTTAACGTATGTTTGCGCTAAATACAACTAATTAAAAACAAATTTTGAAACCTTACTAAAACTAACACAAAATACAATTATTTTTTGATGAAATAGGAACTGTATGGCAACTCTTGAAGCAAAACATTAGGCAGTAATTTTTTTTCATAAAATTAACCGTAATTAACATCGCCACAAAGGAAAATAAGGATGAAGTTGTTTCCCCTTTATGCTATGGTTTTAAAAATGAGCATTATTATGTATTTCAAAAAAGAAATAACGTAACGACCGCATACGAAATGCTCTCACAGGTTGGGATCACTACAATGATTCGTTCATCTTGATTTTTTCAATGCGTTTTTTTCTGTATTTTCTAACTACTAGCGTGTGTGATTCGTCCCATAAATGTAATTATGCACTAAATATTAAGGAAAAATCTAATAAGTATGACCCATTTTACCCTTTTCAAAATAAAATGGAACAAAATGACATAAAATCAATGTTTTCTTATCTGACTGCTTTCAGCGTAGGTAATAATCTTCTCTTATGAGGAAATACCTTCAATTTGCCCTGCTAGATAATAAGATATAAATCCTATAAATACTTCTGACGCTGATAAAAAAAAATTCTTCCGATTGTTATGTTAATGATTTTTCTTCTTCTTCATATTTTTTTTCTGTGGTTTAAATGTGTTTGCAACAAACTAAAAAATATTACTATAAAGTTTGGCGAAAAAAAGAAAAAGCATCTTACTTGCATTTACATTGAGTTATTTACAAACTGACCCGTTTTACCCCACTCCCCTATATCATGTCCGAGAAAGATATTTCTCATTCTAAAATTAATAGTAAAAACACTAATGTTAAAAATGAAACACTGTTTCTTACAAGAGTGTAACGTCATCCACGATTTGAGTTTTTTTATTTTGTATCACTTTTGCAATTGTTATTTAAATATTTTTGTACTAGAAATGCACACTTTGTGATGTTTCTCTTTAATGCAAATCTTAATCAGTATTTTTTAAAAATTGTTAATTGCTGGTTTTTAAATCATTATTAAAGTTGTATTGGAAGCTAGGATGAAACTAGGAAAACTATTTTCAATCCTGGTAAAAGTTCTTACCAGAATTTCATTCTTTAAAACCTTTTTTTTTAAACTTAGACCAACTTTTTAAGGTACGTTATAACTTAGATAACATTTTTTTTTTAGGTAGCTTAAATACAATGTGTAGGTTTAGTTGGTGGTGTTACACAATTTTTTTTTTTGATAAACCTTCACTATATCCACCAGAGATACAGATGATCCATTAGAAGGGTTAAATCCGTTCAAGAGCCCGTTTACACAGACCAAAATATTAGAGACACTTTCAAATCTCGATAAGAACATTCTTATGGGTAAGGAAAAAAGAGGATCATTTCCGGTAGATTTATCGACCGTTCCCTATAATATGAACTGTAATTTCAAGAACTATGATCGTTTGAGCTTTGATTTTATAGTCCTTTTGCTTGTATAATATTTGAACTTATGAACAAATATGGGCTGTTTTCTGGTTTAATATGATCAAACTAAATTTTAACATATTGGTGTTTTAAAATAACTCTCTTTGAAACTCCTAGCTAAACTTTAACTATTTTAAACTGTATCTTCTTTCTTTTTACATACGCAGTCTTGTTCTCTATTAGGAACTGAATGTAAAAATTTGTTTTACATTAAAACTTTTATAAATGTGGAGTTTTATAATATCATTGGTTTTCGAACATCAAAAGAAGCAGATTTGTGCGTGCCCAAATCCAAAAGCAAACTCAGCAAAAACAAACTCATGGAAAAAAAAAAAAATCTGCAACTTTCTGAACAGATCGTTGCTGATGGTATTACGGCAAAATTTATGTTAAACTCTGTAATGGAAAAGTCACCTTCAAGCTTGAAATTCAAGCGATTAAATGCGGATTAGATATCAAGAGCGGGTTTAAGTCATATGAAGTCGACTGGATGGTTAATGAAAGCCATCCTTCATTTCCAGTCGGTCGGACATTTTGGTCGATGTCGTTAGTTCTGTCACCCTTGGTCGGTTTGGCAATCACATTTTCTATCAGTCATTATTAATAAACAGAAAGTTTTTAACCCACTATCAATTCTAAATTGTGAGTCAGTATGAAGCAGAAAGAATGGATTGTGTTGTACTGAAAAGCTATTTCTTAATGACAGTGAAATTGCTAGAGATTTTACTAAGCAATGAGCACAATTTTCTTCTGAAATATGGCTTAAAGGGATTAAACATGGACAGTTATCTTTCATAATGTATTTTTTATGAACTTTAATTGTAGGTTGGTTACACTGTGCTTCGATATAATTGATTTGCAAAACTCTCCTTCAATTAAGCTTTTAAATTATTCAGCAACTAAAATACGCAAAATGAAGAAAAAAACAACAACCTCCACTGCTTAAGTAAGTATTAACTAGTACAGAATTAGTAACTCAAATGCCACTTATTTATTTAATACGTATTATTACATTATTTTTTCATTAATGTTGGGCAACAGTGCGCGCACACGCACTCTCATTGTATAATTTTTGAAACAGCTTCTAAAATAAGCTAAGAATTGAAAGAAGGCTGCAGGTAAAGACATCAAGCTGTAGGAATTAACTCTATCATTTTCTGACATCTGTTTTAAACTATCTCTTTCAGACAAATAAATTTTATAAGGTGTGATAAACTGAATAAGCAGTAAAATGGATTTTTTTTCAAAGTTTAAAACTCCTACTAGGTACTATAAATTTTCGCATTGAAGTTATTCAGAGCCAAATTAGAGAATAGAAAAATAATTTACAATATTTTTTTCTGTTAAAATGCCCCATAGAAATTAAATTGTTTTTCTTTTTTTCTTTCTTTCTTTGTTTTTTTTGCCAATTTGTATTTGTGATAGTACAGCATATTTTAAAAGATGTGCATCTACCCTTAAGTTCAGCCACGTGACTTCTTTGTGTGGCACGTTTCCCCCCGTAAATGTTGCTAATTCATTCACAATCGATGTTTTCCGAATTCACCTATACTATTAAAACCTGTACACGTTAGTAGTTAGCTTTAAGTAGTAAATGTTTATCTTACCGTCATTGTATCCACAATCGGAGACATCTTCCATTTTAAATCGGAGCGTGTGTTCGGGCTGAACGCATACTATAATGAACTTTCATTTGCAAAAAAAAAAAGTACGATTTATTTTTCTGTAGAAAACACATTTTTTAATAAAAAATAATAAATGTTTAGCATTACGGAATAGTCGAGTAATCTGGAACAAATAGGTTAAACCACTGTAAAATTTCGAAAGTTCGACTTATTTTGTTTTTATTTAGCTTCTAGTCATTTCTTGTTTACATTGTCTTCAAGTACATACTTTAACACATTTTAGGTTACTATAGAAGAAACTGAGGTACTGGTGTACAAGTTGGAAAATATTTGTTGAGTTAGGCGTATCAGATCCAATGGAGAAAATAACCGGACTGTTTTACGAAAACGACCTGGAAAACGGACAATGGACCTGAGAATTGGAAGCTGGAATGTTTTGTCTTTATACAAAAGTAAAGCACTTTTAAAGTTACTGCAGCAACTAGATCAGTACAATGTTGATATATGTGCTTTACAGGAAATGAGGTGGACAGGTAATGGAACTTTCAACAGTAAAAACTACTTAGTTTTCTATAGTTGCAATGGTAGGAAACATGTTGAAGGAACTGGATTTGTTGTAAATAAAAGAATTTCACACCTCGTAATGGATTTTCAAGCAATTTCACCAAGACTATGTAAGTTGAGAATTAGGGGAAAGTTTTTTAACTACAGCCTTTTGTGTTGCCATGCCCCTACAGAAGATAAATCTGATGAAGAAAAGGAAACTTTTTATGAAAATCTGTCTAGAGCCTACAGTGGATGTCCAAGACATGATGTGAAAATAGTTATTGGGGACATGAATGCTAAACTTGGAAAGGAATTAGAATACAGCTCTGTTCTTGGTAGATATAGCCTTCATGATTTGACAAACGACAATGGATGTAGACTGGTTGATTTTGCGGTGGAGCATGGGATGATTGTTGGAAGTACCTTATTTTGTCATAAACTAATCCATAAAGAAACATGGAAAGCACCAGGTGGTACATGTTCAAATCAAATAGACCATGTTTTGATTGATGCTAGACATAGCTCAGACCTAATTGACGTTAGAACATACAGAGGTGCAAATATAGACTCTGATCACTATTTAATTATTTCCAGGATTAGAGCAAGGCTTTCCAATGCCAAGAAAGAACGGATTGAGCCCCTAAAAACGTTTGATTGTGAGAAACTTAGGAACACTGAAGTAAAAAAGGAATATGCTGAATGTTTAGAAAAGCATCTAACGGAAATCAGTGATAGCGACTACAGCATAGATGAATACTGGAGAAAAATAAAAGAAAGTGTTTGTCATACAGCTAAAGCTGTAGTTGGAAACATTGAACGCAAGAAGGATAAAGACTGGTATGACGATGAATGTGCTGAACTCACAAATAAGAAGAATCAAGCATATAAAATAATGTTGCAGAGAACTACCAGACATAACTCAGATGAATATAAAAGAGCTAGAAAAGAGGAAAAAAGGCTTCACAAGTTGAAGAAAAGAACTTTTGAAGAGGAGAACCTCAAAGACATTGATAATCTCAAACATAATCATAAGACATTGATCATCAATGAATGCAGAGCATTCTATAGAAAGGTTAATCGTAGTCGTTCTGACTTTAAACCAAGTTCTGCTCTGTGTCGAGACAAGCAGGGTGAAATCCTGGCTAACAAACAGGATATACTTTGTAGATGGATGGAACATTTTGGTGACCTTTTAAACTCGGAGGAACCAGTGGAAGACCATCGGCGCGACTCTATAGATTTAAATGATAACGAAGTCATCCCCCTCCCAGATAGAGATGAATTTCAATTTGCTTTAAATAAACTAAAAAATAATAAATCGCCAGGACATGATCTTATTTCTGCAGAGTTGCTAAAAAATGGATGTCCTCAGCTATATGAGAGCCTGCATAAACTAATAATTGATATTTGGAGCTCTGAATATATACCATCAGACTGGAACATTAGTATTTTGTGCCCTATTCACAAGAAAGGAGACCCAATGGTCTGCTCCAACTATAGAGGCATCAGCCTGCTAACCACATGCTATAAAATCCTATCCAATATTCTGTTTGTGAGACTAAAACCATTTGTGGATTCAGAAATTGGTAGTTATCAATGTGAGTTTAGAAGTGGAAAATCTACAGTAGACCAAATTTTCTGTCTACGTCAAATTATTGAAAAATCAATTGAGTTTAATATTGACACTCATCACTTGTTTATAGACTTTAAGTCTGCATTTGACAGTGTGGATAGAAAACATTTAATGGATGCAATGTATGAATTCAAGATCCCAAGCAAATTAATTAGACTTGTAATGTGCACTATGAACAACACTAAATGCAAGGTAAAATTCAAGGGTGTCCTCTCTGAAGATTTAAATGTTAATAATGGTGTTCGACAGGGCGACTCATTGTCTTGCCTTCTTTTTAATATTGCTTTGGAAAAAGCTATTCGTGACTCAAATATCAACACTAGGGGCACCATCTTTTACAAATCAGTTCAGATCTTAGCCTATGCTGATGATATTGATATAGTTGCTAGGACTGTACCAGCCTTGAAAGAGGCTTTTTCATCTTTGGAGATAGCTGCTGGTCGAATAGGACTAAAAATAAACGACTCCAAGACCAAGTATATGCCTGTACAAAAAATTCCGCCAAATGACAGGAACACATGTTTAGAAATTGGTACTCATTCATTTGAAATCGTTAGCAGTTTTACGTACCTTGGGTCCTGTGTTAATAACAAAAATAACACAATCTCAGAAATACAGAACCGAATAACGTTGGCAAACAAGGCCTTTTTTGGACTACGCCCCATCTTCAGATCGTCTTTGATTTCAAGAAAAACAAAGATCTTGGTTTATAAGACTCTTATTAGGCCAGTTCTAAGTTATGCTTCTGAAACATGGCCTTTGACTAAAACCGGAGAGCACAAGATATTAATTTTTGAGAGAAAGGTTTTAAGAAGCATTTTTGGAGGCATCAATGAGAACGGTGTCTGGAGACGACGATTCAATTTTGAAATTTACAGATTGTTTAGAGAACCTGACATAATAAAAAGCATAAAAATTAGGAGAATGAACTGGGCGGCCCATGTCTCTCGAATGAACGAAGAAAACCCAGTAAAAAAAGTTTTTGCTGCAAAACCTGTGACAATTCGAGGAAGGGGACGACCAAAAATGAGATGGTTGGATTCTGTTGAATCTGACTTCGATATTCTCAAAGTTAAAAATTGGAAAACCCAGGCAAAAAGTAGGACGTCTTGGAAGATTCTCCAAAGGAAGGCCTTGGCCCACCCTGGGCTGTCAAGCCAACTATGATGATGATGATAGGCGTATCAGGTACAGCTACATCAAGACTCTTGAAGCAGTAGACTTGCTTCGGAGATTGCGGATCACCTCGTATTCTATATTATCCAACCAGCCATATGTTGAAAAAGGATTCTATGAACTTATGGACATAGTATATAGTCAATTAACCACCCACAAAGAAGCCACGGTTTAAGAAACTTCAACTCCTTTGTTATTTATTGTTTTTAAAATCGGTGTTAAAGTCACGTGTAAACTAGTAGGGGAAGACCGTTTATATTGAACCACTGCTTAAATTGGACCGGGGGCTTAAAATCTATCGTAGTGATCTGTGCTACACTCTGCCGGTAGAAATACAAAGATTTGTATCTGAAACCTTTGAGGATGAAGTTTCGTCACATTTCGATCTGCATAGCTTAAGTTACGATGTGATTTGTGTTGAAAACGTGTTCGATCTTATTTTGAGAATTTGTATCAAGTAGAATAATACTATAGCTTTTAAACTGAGAAAATTGCTTTTATAGTGTTATAAACAGTATTTAATGGGGATTACAGCAATGCATTTACATACATGATTGGGAAACTTGTTGACAAGGAATAAATAAAAGAATAAAAAATGGCGTGTTTTCTTTTATTGGACCGAAAAAAAATTCCTTTATTGATCCGGTGGTCCAATTTAAGAATATGTAACCCAGCAAGCCTTTATATTTATACGTTATAATATAAGTGATTAGTGTAACTCAATAACGTAGTTAGGATTATTTAGAGCATATTTCAACACTAATTAAGTAAATTTATTTTGACTTTTTTTTTTTTTTTCAAACACACTTCCTAGAAGCTGCCACCCATAAAACTTAGTGTTTATCCAATAAGATTCAATTTCAGTTTTGTTAAATATAGTTTTTCGATTTGACTGAAATTCGTGCTTGTTCACTTTACTTGTTGACTGGTTATTTTATTAATTACAAGGACCAGTAGTCCAGTTTAAGAACATGAAATTCAAGCAAACTTTTTAATTTTTTATAGAAAATAACTTAGTGGTAACATTTAGATGCACATTTAGGATTACCTCAAATATAAATTATAAGGCTTATTAAGGCATTCACACTGGTTTTTATTAAGTAAGTTGCTTAGAAGCTTCAACCTCATAAAGTAGATTTTTTTTCTTCTTTTCTTTTTAGCCAGAGACTTCAATTTCAGTTTTGTTTGATAAAAGTCCTTATGTTTTTTAAATTTGAGTGAAATTTGTGCTCAATAACCTTTTTTAAGCTAATTTCTTTATTAATTACAAGCTACGTTAATTTCTATCATTCTTGGTTTTAGAAGATGTCTAAAAGGGGAAATGTGGTCCATAGGCGGGAAAAATGATGGAAAGAGCATTAGCTGTTTGTAGGAATGATGATATAAGGCTATACTATAAACTTGGCTAATGATAACAGTGTAATAATGCTTCCTCTTCCAGCACACACTAAGCATCGTTTACAGCCCTTTGACGTCGCCTTTTTTAAGGCTCTGATACGTGGATGCGAGAACATCCAATGAGGTCCATTACCCAATATAAAATAAGAGAACTGGTATGTGAATCCTTATGAACAAACGGCAAGCGTGGCCAATATTTTGTGAATGGATTCTCAAGAACAGGAGTTTGACCTTTTAGTATAATTGTGTTTAATGACAGCGACTTTGCAGCAACCGAGTCTGAAGTTTGTAGTCCAGATGAGACAACCAAAGTAAACAGGCTAAATGTTCGGTGATAGCTGTTCAAGTTGCACAAGAACAATGTACGGATAAAATTAACACAATTTCCGAGGAGTCAGTGGTTAGTTATCATCAAGTTATGATCGTCGGTTCTTTTGATGATCTTGTTAAGGTGGTCTCTTTGCATAAGAAGGAAACCTATTTCGGCAAACGCTGTAAAGTCATCGCCACACAAAAAGGACAAAGAACAAAAAAGGTCGCAAAAGAAGGAGCAAGAAGCCGCACAAAACAACTGGACTTTTAATATTTGCCATAAAGATGAAGTGCAAAGCATGACTTAGTGTATGAAATGCCATCAGTGGGTTCATCGACACCGCGCCTCGTTAGCCCAAAGCAAAGGAAATTCTATCACAAATCCTGTAAAAAGACTGTACAGTTCAAATTCAAGTTCATTTACTGTTACGGTCCAAGTTAGGAAGTGCATGGTTCACTATAGGGGCATATACTTTTGCAACTTCGTCAAAAATATTTTTTCCAAAAATTATCATCATATTTACAGAAAATTTAAGTACATATGCGGTTCCTAATTAAATTTGCCTTTAGATGCCCTATTTTTTATTTTTGTTTTTCTTCACATTTAGCGACGCAGGCCTCTTGTTCTTAGGGGGTCCAATATAGGCGGTCTTCCCCTAGATTGAAATGTTTAAAAACTTGTTTGGAAATACTCAGAAAAATCACAAATCACTCCTTTTTTTAGCTAGTGATAGAACAATAACAACGGTCACCTCTCACTGCTTTATATCATAGCAGTCTTTTTTTGCAGTTTATTATATTCTGTCTTGATATTGGCACTAAACAGAGCATGAATTTAAAAGCATGAATGTTGGTATACTATATTTCCGGCTTATGCCATTACACGAGCAGTTCATCTTTTTACTGGACTTATGACAAACCATATTTTTTTTCTTTTATAACCGTCTCCGAGACAAGTAACTTTTGTTCTTGGATTGTTATGGTAACTTAGCGCATTTTGTCTGGGTTAACTCAAAACAAAATGAATAAAAAAATAAAAATAAATAAATACAGTGTACAGTATTTTTTTTAGCTATAACATTGGAACATGTAAGTCAAAGTTTCTTGCACAGCGCCACACATCACTAATAACCCTAAACTAAGCATGTATCCGATTTAGAGACGAATGTTTTGTTCAAAACGTTATCATTGTTATACCACTAAATACTACCTGTACTTTGGGGGGTGTTTTAATGACTAAGATATCAGCTTTACAGAAAGTGATCGCAACGTTTGTTAAATATTTTTTGGCTTAAACTTTTACTCATAACCATAGTAAAATTTTGAACATTTCAAGATATCATTGTCCCTTGCTATATTAGAAATGTACATAAAAATTTTAATTAACTTTAACTATACATAAATTGCAAGTGGTAATTGCGTGTTTTAACTCGAATAAAAACCACATTAGGCTAGCTATAAAACTATTTTGGACATTATAATATAAATTGGTACTTCTTGGTAAAATGAATTACCTCAACTCTAGGGTGATTCCGAGAGAGATGGACCACCGTGTGAGATGGATCAGTCAGAAATTTCGTAAATGCGCCTCTCAATAACAACTATTTCAGTCGAATACGAAAATACATTTTGTATGGCATGTTTCTGTTTGCTTCTCAAAAAACATATTATTTTGTCGGCGCTAAGTCAAATAATTTTTTACATGGTAATAATTATAGATTCTAAGCTTTTTCATGAAATGTAATCTATTTCATTTTGATGCTGTAATATCTGAGTACATGTCGCTGCCTAATAAACTGAAATAACGACGCGAAATTCACAGTGAAGGTTTAGAGGGAATTGTACTTTTCACCCAGACGATCGGGAGAGATGGACCCTAAAAAAACTATGAAGTTTTAAAATACTGGTTGCCAAAGAACTGAATTTAAAATACAATAGGGTAGTAGTTTTCTGTTTTCAAAATATGCTAATTACCTATTGCAGAAAAGGTACTTCCACACGCGGATTTTAGATTCAAGCTAATTTGAAAAATGCTGTTAAAACCGTCAAAGAAAATATAATGGGTGTGAATGAAGCGGCAAAAACTTTCAGCGTTCCTAAAACTACTTTAAGGAAAAGAATTAAAATTCATAATTTTACCAAGTGATTGGTACTGGGGTGTGGCAATGAAAACAAAATTATTTTACCCATACAAAATCTACACAATCTGTTTTTCACCTTCCAGAGATTTTCTCAGCTATGGCTTACGAATTATCAGAAGAACTTAAGATACCTCATGCTTTTAGTAAAGAAGATAAAAGGACTGATTACGACTGGTAACAGAAATAACTTTAACAACTTACTTTTTTTTTTGTTGAAATTCAAATAGTAATGCAGGTAAACTTAACATTGAGTAATTTACTTGTATGTGTGTTTATTTGATTCTCATGTAGTGAAAGCAAGCAGTTATAAATATAATAGTACATGCACAATTATTTCATAATTTTATTGTAGTCGGTATCTCTCATTCAAATGGTCCACATCACCCGGACTACTTCGAGTGAGACGGACCGCAGGGCAAAAGTAAAAAAAAAAAAAAAAAAAAAAAAAAAAAAAAAAAAAAAAAAAAGTAAAAAAAAAAAAAAAACATTAAAAGAATTTTTTTAAATATATGACCTTCTACATAACGATTTTTATAAGAAACATCATACACTATATGTGTATACAATGATAAGCAAAAAATATATAAATGTACAGCTTTTAGAGAACGAAGAAAAATGTGGTCCATCTCTCCCGGAATCACCCTATATTACGTTGTATTTCCTTGTTTTTTGACGCACCGAAAAGTTTACTTTTTTCTGAATTTATTTCTATTATAAGGTAAAGTAGGTCAAAAGTCGATATTGGTTTTTGCTGTATTAATTCTTCACAGGTGTATTAAAATGTATTGTGTGAGATAAAACACAATAGACAGGTGAAATAAAGAGACAAATGCACCTTACAAACAGACGATCGTTTTACTTACAATTTCTTTCAAACATATGACATAAGCAGGGGACAGAAAATGTAACATAATCGCGCACAGAAAACTGTATCAAAGACACGGATTCCTTTTTTCTTCGGTTTACAGACTAGCAAATACTCAAAGATTTACAAATGAGCTCACACTCTGCGGGATTTCAACAAAAAGTTCGCAGACAGTGTGGCGTTAACAAGTGCACGCAAAGCGGTCATTCGCAACATTAGTATCAAAATACAGTCGAATTGTCATTTTAACATTATCTTATTTCTTTTCCTGCGTTTTGATTTAAAACTATAATAACATTAGTCCACGTGTTTGGTTACAAAATTCTAAACACCAGCCTTTATGACTGTACTTTTATAGAAACGTGTTGCTTCTGGTCTGCCTCGTACAAAGCAGTTCGTCACAGTAGAGTAAAACATTTTATGCATGCTGTACGACGGAACTTCAATCTTGTCATTTTTAAGAGTATAGTGTCTTTAGAGTAACTGTTCGAATAACGATAACTATAATATTCTCAAGGCAATTTCCATGAAACACATATTAAAGGATTCGCATCTTTAAATAGTCTGAGTGTAGTCGAAGGTATATGAAATAAATTTAGTTATACTAATGGCATGGGGGTTAATTTAAAATTAGTTAACTAGGACGCAAATAATGATGCACAATTTTATTATTCTTTTCCCAATAGGGAGGGACATATAATATGAAGGCTATCGTCATCCTTAACTCAGAGCAATTGATAATTTGCTTACCCATCAAGAGATGACGTCATCAGTTAAATAACGAGTTTTAAATAACAGAACTTTTTAAAGGGCTCAACTACTTCATAGTCGGAGCAAAATCGAAATTTTATGCAAGAAATCAATTTATGTTAATTCTTAGTAAAAATTGTAATTATGGCACATCTTCATTATTAACTTTCTTTTTTTAAATATGAAGGCATATTGCCTTTTTACTCCAGTAGAAATAGCGGTTGGGGTCAAACAAATTGCAACAGAAATGATTCTTGTGGGAAATGGTAGGTAACACGCTTCTAATGAATATTCAAAAAATATACATCCGTTGTCGGGACAAATATGCTTTTTGGCCGCCATTTTTAAAAATCACAGGAAAATTTTTAAATTAAAAAAAAAAATAATAATTTGATGGATCAAATAATAAAAAATGGTTTGTGGGAAATGGTAGGTAACACGCTTCTAATGAATATTCAAAAAATATACATCCGTTGTCGGGACAAATATGCTTTTTGGCCGCCATTTTTAAAAATCACAGGAAAATTTTTAAATTAAAAAAAATAATAATAATTTGATGGATCAAATAATAAAAAATTTGCAGCTAAAAAGGAACAAAATATGAGATATTAAAAGAGAAGTGAACATAAAAAAAACTATTCTCCCGTTCTATCGCGAAAAATAGTATTTTTAAGCCGACATCTTGAAAAGTCTTGAAAAAATTCATGTGTGGTATCAAATGAAAGGAAATTTCAAGCTGAAAAGGATTCTAGCATGATATTTTTAAAGTGAAGTGAAATGGTAAAAATATACACCCGTGCTACCGCGAAAAAGTGCTTTTTTTCGGCAGCCATGTTGAAAAAAGCATGAAACAAATTCAAAAAACAATTCATTTCGAAAATTAAATTTAAAAAAAACTATGGGTGGCATCAAATAAAAATAAATTTCACGCTGAAAAAAGATATTAATCCGATTTTTGAAGTGAAATGGTTTTTAAGAGAAAATAGGTAGAAAATGACAAAACTATTATGCTTAACGCTGTAAAACAATAACGCTCAAGATGCTTGTGAATTTTTAAACTACGCATTATCTACTTTGCCAACTACATTATTACCCCCATTTATTATACATTATTTGACCACAGTACTCAGCAAATGAGAAAAACAGATAAATATTCATTGGCAAAATCGTTAGATACCTTGAATGAAAAAAAAAAAGATTCTGCATGAGAGTACTTCCTACTTTCTTGATAGTGGCACATTGGTTCTTTAGTTACCCTTATCTACGTCTAAAATAATTGGAGATATGAAAGCAAAAGATTTGGGAAAGAAACCATAGTATTCGATGGGTGCAAGAAACAAAATATAAAACAATTTGATAAAAAATCACCTATAATTATTCCGAAAAACAATTTTCTTTCGAATTCTGTAAACAATCAACGTTTTGTCAATATACTGGCGAGTTGTTTTCAAAGGAGAGGTCATTCTGCGATTCAAGCGGAAGGTGACGCGGACACGGTGATAGTGAAAGAAGCTGTCAAAATTGCCCAGAAAAAAAGACGTGACGGCCTTGTTATGTTTTCTGAAAATACCATAAAGAATATACAGTAATAATATATCAAGTATTATATTTATTAAAACTTAATCCAACATCGGCATACAAATTAACCAACTATTAATACAACTAAATACTAATATCTATTATCACGAGTATCTTTTGTTTTTAAGATTTGGCTCCTAAGACTGTTGATCATGCCATTTCGGATCATCGGAAGATGTTACTTTGGAATATTTGATTGAAATCGGTTGTACGATTATTGTGTCACTATATGTAGGTAACATCGACACAGGCCACTAAAGCTATACCACTATAAGCAATACCTTAGGAAAACGACTTCAGCTAAAAAAGAATTGGTCATAGCTCGTTTGCCCCCAACGCAAAATGCATCGAAATATCATCTAGATATCGAATACATTTGCAGGGCTTTATTTGGAAAAACTTTGAATTACAAACTCGTGATCTTACACTTTCGGGATGGCAGTTGGTAGATGGAGAATTTCAGCCAATGTCCAGACTTGAGCATAGCGCTAGATCAACTCTTACTTGCCAAAATACGCTAGAAGAACCACGTTTCACTACAAAATGTATATGCCGTCGATATGGACTTCCATACTCGGTAATTTGTAAAAACTGTTGTGGAAATAACTGCACAAACACAAGAAACATTTTGAATTTGGATGAAGATAAAGATGAGATTTTATTTTGATAATGTGAATATTTTATTTTATATAACTCCTTTAAACTCATGATTTTGTTTTTTCTTCCTACTTATTTTTTTTAATGTGTTTGTTCAACTTTTTTGAAAAATGTCTTCGTACGCAAAGTTATCTACAGTTCTTATACCGCTTTGATTAAATGAATAATGTGTTTAACATAACAAGAGACTTCAGCGTTTCGGCTCCTATTTCATTATTTCCTTTCTTTTTAATCTAAAACAAAATCATTTTCACTTTGAGCAAGAAATTCCCTTTCATTTGATACCACACATGATGTTTTTATTTTTGAAAATTTTCTATGATTTTTCAAGATGGCGACCAAAAAACGCATTTCTCGCTTCAGTGCGGATGTCAATTTTTATTCTGCTCACTCCCATTTTATATTAGTTTTGAGCATGACATTTCCTTTTATTTGATACCACATATGATTAAAAAAAAAACATCTTTGTTCAAGATAGCGGCAAAAAAAAAAAAAAAACACCCATTTTTCACTACAATATAGATGTACGTTTTTAACATCATCACTTCACTTTAAATATCCCATATTATATTCCTTTTCAGTGTTAAATTTACTTCAATTTGATATCACACATGATTTATTTTTATTTTTCAATTTTTTAATGAATTTCCAAGATGGCGGCCAAAAAAACGCATTTGTCCCAACAGTACGGATGTATATTTTTAGTATGTTCACTGGGAGTGTGTTACCTACCATTTACCACAAGAATCATTTCTGTTGAAATTTGTATGACACAAGGTGTTTTTTGGCCTCCTATTTCTGATGCACTATTTCAGCATTTGCGCTTTTAAAAGCGATGAAATTGATGGTCTTTTTTGTAAAAAGGCACGTAATATGTCTGCCAGAATTATTCCTCAATCAGCTATAAATGGCATGACCATCAAAAGATGGCGCCACCAGTCATATCTACTTTTCAATTTGGATATGAGGTTGGAGGGGAAGGAAAATATTATTAAATCATAATTCATTTAATTTTATATGCGATACTTTTGGTTTTTGCGCATCCTTTTCGAATAAAAAACTCCCTATTTAACAAGGTAGAATATTTTATTTAGCGAACAAATATTTGCTGTGTTAGTTAACGAAGCATAAAATATTATCCGAAATTACTCTGATTAATATATACATATATATATGTTTAGTATTTTTTATGTAATGAATTTAGTTAAATTTATAAAATTAATGTACTTTAAAGTTGCTAAATAATTACAAACATAATAATCACGCTTGCTCTCGTTTGCTTTCTCTTTAATGAAGTAGTTGTAGGAAAATTAAGGACTTAAACTTAATCAGCAAGTAGTACGGATAAATATATTTTTGATGTTGTTAATATTCATTTTGTAATAGTTTAGTAGTTAGTCTTGGACATCGCATTTACCAAATTACAACGTAAAATAGATAAAATGCGCTCCTTCTTCATTTTATATGCATTACTAATGTTTTGTCTTACGAGTGAAAAAGAGGACTGACTTTTTAACAACAGTCAAGAAACCCTGCCATAATAAATTTAAACACATCCAACATTTTAAGGACTGAAATGGGACAGGTGTGTTCCCCAAGTTAAAAATGTATTCTGTAGATAATCGAATGAAAATAATTTAAAAATTATATTCATTTTTGTGGGATCAGAAACCTAATTAATTTACCCAATTCTGAAATCCCGATCCCGAATCCCTTGGGATACCGCAAGATATTTAGCGGGATTCACAACCCTGCAAATTTTTTTTTCCATTCAAGCTTTTTCCAGCTTTTGCCACTCATAAAACTACTATTTTCGCAAGCATCATCTGAAGTTTGAATCTTCTTCCTCGTATATCTGCAAGAGCAAGAAAAACTGTGTCTCGTATGACCAACGATGGATGTACCATTTAAGAACACAGTAAAAATTGAGTACATGTTTCTGAGAATGAATTGGTATACGAGCGGCACACTTTTGCTTACCAAACGATAATTGCTAACTAGGATCTGACTTTGTAGTGATTTACAATTGCTGCACAGAATTAAAGAAAACTATTAATTCAAGTAATAAAAGCCGTCATTCCTAAACAGCATAATTTGTTAAATATGAAACAAAATCCAGGGATCCCGTGGCTCCTTATAATCCCGAAATCCAGAAGGACTGAATTCGACGTGGGATTGGAAACCCTAATCCTAATATTAGAACAAAAAAATATTGCTCCACGAAATTCTGTTTTTTCTTTTCTTTTTTTTGAAAACCCTCATTTTTTTATATTCGACTTCAAAACTTATATTCCACAAAAGGTTAGACTATTATGATGCTTGAATGAGACTGTTTTTACATTTTTAGTATATGACGTAAAATTAAGCACGTTAACAATTAAATATAAATTCCCTACGTGCTTTCATCAAAAATTGTTAATGATCATATTAGAAATGAATCGGCGTTTGATAATATTTCCGTTTGAAAATTTCTTTACCGTATAAGATGCGGCACATTGTAATTTTAAATCTAATTTTCGAATTTGCTATTTAAATTTTCAATTCAAGTCCAAAAGACATGCCTCTGTGAATGTAATTGATACAGCGTCAATGTGAAATTAAATTTGTAATAATAAACTTACCTCACAAGAATGTAAAGCAGTATTTACCATAAGGGTATTTTGTTTATAAGCAAAACAAGCATTTTATTTTATCGATGAGATGTGAAAATTTACTTAAGTAACCAGCATACAAACACAGTGTTACAAAGTTATTTTTTTTTAACGACATTATTACGAAAGTGCACAATTTCAGAGCTTAAAGAATAAACACTTAACCAATCTAAGTTTATCATGCTTGAGTTATGCTAAGGATCTTTAACTGACTTTACTTAATAAGTTTTATACATAATTATGTGTTTTTTTTTTGTCGCATTATGTGGGTAAAACACAATACGCGTAATATGCATGGAAATTATAGCGTACTCTATGTTTTTACAGTACTTTTTGCTTAAACAACTAGCAGGAAGTCTGTGCACAAAGCTCAGTTCAGAATCATGACATTCAAATCATGTTATAACTAAACATAGCTAATTTATTTTATTCAAAACTTGCTCAACATGTTATTGTTTTTCCTCCGCTTCCTGAAGAGAATTATTTTGATATATCGAGTGAGTTTTCTGCTTTGACAGTTTAAAGGAGCACTTGTAAGATATAGGAAACAATCATTTTAATGCGTTATAATTTATTTAGCAACGAATCTTGTGCCTCAAAACACGTTTTGAAGTACCAAATATTATTGTAGGTTTGGTATTGTAATAAAAAAAGCTGGCTTGTTTTGAGAAATTACTTTTTTTGTCCATTCATTTGTGATGCAATTGTACTTTACAGAAGCTTAAATGTTGAAAATAAATGCCATTTAAGTTTGATGCGTTAAGATATACTTATATTTTAAAAAATCTAATCCGTTTACTCTTAAATATGAGGTTAATTGCAGTTAGAAAAAAATTTCATTAGAGCAACCGTTGATTTTCTAATTAGGAACATTTCCTGAAAACTCAAAGGAGTAAAAAATATTTTCGGTAGTACTTTTATTAAATGTAATTATTTTTCGAATAAAAATCTTTTCTAAAGGCAGGCAAGTACCTACTGCTTAAAATATTTGATGTTTGTAAATTCTCACTTTTGTAAATGCGAATTTTTCCTAGATATGCCAATTGAAAAGAAAACTATATATGGCAAAAAGCGTCTTAAACCATGAAAAAACGACTACTTTCTTTGTTCAATTGTGCTTTATTTTAGATGTTGATGAAGATATGCTGTTACGAATTTTAACTAAGAAAAGGAGTCATCAAATACCCTGCAAAGTATTAGTCTTATGCATCTCATTTTTATTTGACCAGATTAAATGAAACTCGGTTCTTGCTGACTACTAAAATCTAATCAATTTACCTGTAGTATTCAAATATTTTTTATTATTAGTATTATTATTTTAGAAATTAAAAGCCAATGTTTCATTTTAAAAGCAATTGACGCAAGCCACGAATAGAAATTCACGTAGCCAAGTAAAGGATGTTGGATTTAAGACTTTAAATCAATTTAAAACAATCAGCTTCATTTACATAATTTTAATTAACAATGTTTTTATCGGAATTTCAATTTTGCAACACTCTTAGGGATTTGTACGTGCTGTGTGCATTCTTCTAGATTCAGTTTAACAGTTTAATCCATGTTTCTGATGTGTCGTGTTTCGTAGTTACGTTATAGGTCAAATATGTTTGTTCGCCAGTCAAAATAAAATTATTTTTTATGAGAATACTGCTCAACTCTGCTGAGTAATTTAACAGGCTTCGGTCCCAGGCGTGTGATTCTCTACAGATAAATAGTAAAATTTTCACTTTAGTGTTTGTAAAATGGCGAAGAAAAAGTAACCTTCGTGAAACTTAAGAGCCATTGTCTGTAAGAATCAGGCAGTTTACGGCATTTGTGATTGTTGACATTTTTAATTTTTCTTATTTTCACATATGTTGTTCCTTATCATGAATGTAATGTTTGTGCAAAATATGAACTTTGTCTGCCTTACCGTTTTTGGGAAATTAAATTTTTAAATTTAGGGGGCGTAGCACATTTTTGCGTGTTTTTCAAATTTGCAGATTTTGAAGTTCTTGTTGCTTTAAGCGTCCCTGTAATGACATGGATTTTTAAATTCTATACCATTATATGGTCTTCTTAGATACTATTACAGCTGTCAAATCGGTGTCACTACGAGGGCGACGGCCACAAACTCCTTTTAAAAATGACCGAAAATGAATTTTTTTAGCACATTCAATGCCAATTTTCTCAAAGCGCCTTCATGATGACACCAACGTTTTTGCATAAATTCCTAGCTACACTTGCATACATCAAAAATATGTAAGAAAATTGGTGTCACTATAAGGGCGCCAGAAGATATTGGAACTTTTATGTGATAAATTTCACAAAAATGCAAATGTTTAAAATCTAACTACTACTCTCGCCCTCATAGCAGAGATCTGAAACTAATTAAGTTTGATAACCAACATGTTCGTCTAACATATGAAATAAAAAAATCGGTGTCACTCCTATTACTTTCGGAAACATTATCATTCGAAATTAGTATGTTATGGAGTCATTAAAAAAAAGACTTTTCTAATTCGAATGGCTTTTTGCACGGTTTGTTTTAAACTTTAACATAAAAGTACAGTAGTGACATCTAAAATAATATGTTTCTAATGCTTTTTATATAAAAAAAAAACTTTATAAAAAGCATTAGAAACACAATAAATCGATATAGGTACAGATGGACGTATTGTGTAATGTGCATTATGGCTAAAATAATCGTACTAATATTCATATTTTTTCAACCGTACTAATTTTTTATCTGTTATTTATATTAAATATGCAACTATTTATAACATAATGTTTTAAAGTGTGATGAACATAATGTATTATATAGCGATCATTCAGAATCTGAAACATAATTTGAAGATGACGTAGACTAAAACAAAGAAAACATAAAAAATCAAAACACCCAGTTCCAGAAAGACGGTCATCTCTTATTGATATCTGGTAAATTTGTAGCACTAAAGTTTGGGAAAACGTGGTATCCCGGAGAAATAGTAGAAGTTGACCGTTTGCTAATCTGAATACAACTAGCCCCCTCATAGCAGAGATCTGAAACTAATTAAGTTTGATAACCAACACGTTTGTCTAACATTTGAACTAATAAAATTAGTGTCACTGCTACTACTTTTGGAAATATATCATTCAAAGTTTGTATGTTGTGGTGCATTTTTTTCATTTATTATTATTTTTTTTTAATTTATTTTATTTTATTTGTTTATTTCTTTATTTTGTTAATTAAATCTTATCACACCCAGATATTATTTTGACCATATTTATTTTTAATTTATTACAAAGAAGCAACGTTTAACATAAATAGCTCTGGGCAGTAAGACCGTCTTTATCTGGAATAGAAAATGCTCGTTTTGATATAGGTACAGGTGGATCTATTGTGCATAATATGTTAAGATTATCATACCAATACTCGCCTTTTTTCCGGTCAAATAAATTTATTTATTCAAATCCTTCTGGCCATGCATTTGACCTTTAATTGCAAATGGTCAACTTCTACTGTTTCTCCGGGATACCATGTTTTCCCAAGGTTTAGTGCTACAAAATTACCAGATATCAATAAGAAATGACAGTCTTTCTGAAACTGGGTGATTTGATTTTTTATGTTTTCTTTGTTTTAGTCTACGTCATCCTCAAATTATGTTTCAGATTCTGAATGCTCGCTACATAATACATTATGTTCATCACACTTTAAGACATTATGTTAGAAATAGTTGCATTTTTAATAAAAATAACAGATAAAAAATTAGTATGGTTGAAAAAATATGAATATTAGTACGACTATTTTAGCCATAATGCACATTACACAATACGTCCATCTGTACCTATATCGATTTAATGTGTTTCTAATGTTTTTATAAAGCTTTTTTTAAAAAAGCATTAGAAACATATTATTTGAGATGTCACTACTGTAATTTTATGCTAAAGTTTAAAACAAATCGTGCAAAAAGCCATTTGAATAAGAAAAGTCTTTTTTTAAATGACTCCATAACATACTAATTTCGAATGATTATATTTCCGAAAGTAATAGGAGTGACACCGATTTTTTTATTTCATATGTTAGACGAACATGTTGGTTATCAAACTTAATTAGTTTCAGATCTCTGCTATGAGGGCGAGAGTAGTAGTTAGATTTTAAACATTTGCATTTTTGTGAAATTTATCACATAAAAGTTCCAATATCTTCTGGCGCCCTTATAGTGACACCAATTTTCTTACATATTTTTGATGTATGCAAGTGTAGCTAGGAATTTATGCAAAAACGTTGGTGTCATCATGAAGGCGCTTTGAGAAAATTGGCATTGAATGTGCTAAAAAAATTCATTTTCGGTCATTTTTAAAAGGAGTTTGTGGCCGTCGCCCTCGTAGTGACACAGATTTGACAGCTGTAATAGTATCTAAGAAGACCATATAATGGTATAGAATTTAAAAATCCATGTCATTACAGGGACGCTTAAAGCAACAAGAACTTTAAAATCTGCAAATTTGAAAAACACGCAAAAATGTGCCACGCCCCCTAAATTTAAAAATTTAATTTCCCAAAAACGGTAAGGTAGACAAAGCTCATATTTTGCACAAACATTACATTCATGATAAGGAACAACATTTGCAGAAATAAAGAAAATTAAAAATGTCAACAATCACAACCTGCCTGATCCTTACAGACAATGGCTCTTAACGGCACAAATTATGAAGTTTGGAAGTTTAAAATGGAAATGTACTTGACTGATAAAGACTTATGGGATGTAATAGTGCATGATGTGTCTGAAAAGGCTGGAGATGAACAGAATGCTTGCATTAAAGCGAATAAATCAGCTCGAGCTAAAATTGCGCTGTGTGTTGAAGATAATCAGCTGATTCATATCAAGCATGAAGAAAAAGCAAAAGGTATGTGGAATTCCTTACGAACGTTTATGAACAGAAGCATTTAAATACCAAGCTATTTTTGCGAAGAAAATTGTATACATTCAAGTGCGAAAAATCTGTTAGATTATATTCAAAATATTTTAGAAGTTGTCGATCAACATAGAGGTTTGGGAAAAATTATTCCTGAAGATGATATAGTGGCATTACTGTTGTGTGGAATGCCGGAAAGTTATGATTCGCTAATTACAAGTTTAGAAGCGCGACCTTCAGAAGAGTTGTCATTAGACTACGTGAAAGGAAAATTAATTGCTATATATGAACGTAGGGAAGAAACTGTGAAATTAAACTTTGAGCAAAATGCGTTAAAAACGGCTGTGAAATCTAAAAAGATTAAAACTGAAAACTTCAAGACGATGTCTGAAAATAAATTTCGAAGAGTTTGTCATTTTTGTAAGAAGCCTAATCATATAAAGAAATTCTGTTATTTGTAGAAGGCGGAACAACGTAAATTAGAAGACCATAAAGTCAAGAAAATTTTAGATGAGAATAAAGAATGCAAACATATAAAAGATAGAGATTTTCAATGTTTTAAAATTAATTCTAGGAATTCTTGTGAAAATTGGTACATAGATTCGGCTTGTTCTGCACATATGACGAATGAAAAAGACTTCTTTTCTGGAAATATGAAGTCAAAACAGGGAAAAGTAAGAGTTGCTCGTGGACAGCTATTAGATATTAAAGGAATAGGTGATGGTTTTATTGAATACGAAGTCAAAGATAAAGAAACCAATTATATAAAAATCTGCAACGTATTGTACATTCCTGAATTAGACAGTAATTTGTTATCTGTCAAGTGTCTTGATCAGAAGAACTATTTTATTACATTTGGATCCAGTATGTGCACAATTAAGAAAAATAATGAAATTATCATTGAAGGACATCTAGAAAATGATTTATACAAATTAAGCACTATTGAAGTTGCAAGTAAAGTTACAGAAGAATCGCATGTGAATTGTATACATATGTGGTACAGAATATTTGGTCATCATGAGCCTCGAGCGATTCAACAACTACAGGATGAACATTTAGTTACCGGTCTTAAAATGATGATCTGTAAATGTAAAATGAAATGCTTATGTTACGTAAAGACAAAGATTTCCACAGAAAAGTGAAGTTTCCTTATCCACAGAAAAGTGAAAATAGAGCATTGAAAGTTGGAGATCTATTTCACTCTGATCTTTGCGGAGCATTTCCCCTGCAATCTCCAAGTGGAATGCGTTACATATTGACTTTGATAGATGACAAGTCAAGATTTCTTACAGTTTATCTGCTAAGACAGAAAAGTGAAGCAGCAGATAAGATAATAGAATTCTTCAATTATGTGAAAACCAAGTTTGAAAGAACTCCTAAAGTACTACGTACCGATGGAGGTGGGGAATTCGTAAATGAGAAGCTGAAAAATTATTTTGTAAGGAATGGCATAAAGCATCAGCAAACAGTACCCTATTCTGCATCTCAAAATGGAGTCGCGGAAAGACGAAACAGATATTTGGTTGAAATGGTCAAATGTATGCTACAAAATTCCAAATTAGATCAAAAGTTTTGGGGAGCTGCAGCAATAACAGCATGCTATTTGCAAAATCGTTTACCAACAAAAGCGTGTAACTTAACTCCTTATGAAATATGGAATGGAAGAAAACCGACAGTTCAACACCTAAAAATATTTGGGAGAAGTGTTGTAAATTACATACCGTCTGTAAGAAGGAAGAAATTGGAAAATAGAGGAAAAGAAGGTATATTTCTCGGTTACGCATAAAAATCAAAAGGATATCTTGGATTACATAAAGAAAGCCACAAAGTAATTGTAACAAGAAACGTAATTTGTGTTGACAATTGCAGCAATGAAATTTTAACAAGAGTTGACGAAGATAAAAAGCAAATTAATGAAGTAACTTGTAAATTATATGAAGAAAATGAGTCTAAGTGTGAAGTTGATGAGACAAAAGACAAATGTAGACGTTCTGAACGATCGAACAAGGGTGTACCTCCAGATAGATACGTATGCGCTTATAAAACTGTTCAATTCGTTCAGGAACTTTCTTCTTGGAAAGAAATGAAAATGTTGCCGCAGGAAGAGCAGGAAAAATGGATAGAAGCAGCAAATGAAGAAATGAAATCTATCGAAAAGAAAGAGGTATGGGAACTGACCGATTTGCCAAAAGGAAGAACAGCAATTGATACAAAATGGGTATTCAAAATCAAATGAGATGAAGCAGGCGAAATAAATCGCTATAAAATGAGGCTTTGTGCAAGAGGTTTTACCCAGAAGCCTGATGAGGATTTCAGTCAGACATTTGCTCCAATTTCGAATAATGCAACATTTAGATTATTGCTCACATTAGCAGCAGCAAGAAATATGAAAATTAAACACTTAGACGTGAAAAATGCTTTTCTCAATGCTGAGATAGGAATTGTATATAAAACAACCAGAGGGCTATATTAAAGAAAATGAAAAGGAAAAAGTATATAAGTTAAAAAAAGGTCTGTATGGTCTAAAGCAATCTGCAAGAACTTGGAATGAAAAGATCAACAAAGTTTTAGCTTCAAATGGTTATTTAAGTAGTAACGTAGATCCATGTTTTTACTCAAGAAAAGAATCGAATGGTTGGAGTTATATTCTATTTTACGTTGATGACATTCTGATTTATACTTTGGATGAAGATAAAGAATTAAGAATGATAAATATGTTTAAACAGCATTTTGAGATTTCCGATTTAGGGAAAATCACATACTACTTGGGTGTTCAAGTAGAACGACTTGAAGATGGAAGCTTTGCAATTAATCAAGAAACGAAATTTAAGCAACTAGTAAAGAAATATGGATTAATTGAAGCAAAAGAAGCAAATATTCCGATGAATTCTGAATTTATAAAAGATGAAGAAAAATCAGAAGAATTAGAAAATAATGTCGCGTATAGAGAAGTTATTGGATCACTTTTGTACATTTCAACAACATCGCGACCGTATATAGCTACAGCAGTTGGAATTTTATCACGGAAAGTAAGCAAGCCAACAGAAAAGGATTGGAAAGCTGTAAAGCAAGTAATGCGATAATTGAAGAAAACCTCTCATTTCAAATTGAAATTTGGAACAGATACAGGCAGTTTAGAAGTATTTGTCGATGCAGATTGGGCAGGAAATATTCCTGATCGAAAATCAACAACTGGTTACGTCATCATGCTTGGAAGTTCCTCGATTGCATGGGCAAGTAGAAAACAAAATTCAGTATCCTTGTCCTCAACTGAAGCTGAATTTATTGCAGTATCGGAAGTGTGTAAAGAAGGCAAGTGGATAGTACAATTACTGAATGAAATCGAAGGTGATAAAAATAGAACATTTGCAGTGCATGAGGATAATCAAGGCTGCATAGCAATGGACAAGAATGAAAGGGTGAGTCAAAGATCAAAACATATTGATGTTAGGTACTGTTTTATTAGAGAACTGTATAAAGAAAAAGCTATAGACATTAAGTATTGTGAATCAGAAAATATGATAGCAGATATATTTACAAAACCTTTGAGTAATATTAAATTTGAGAAATTTCGGAAGAAAATTATTTCCGATGTAGCTGATTGAGGTGGGGTGTTGGATTTAAGACTTTAAATCAATTTAAAACAATCAGCTTCATTTACATAATTTTACTTAACAATGTTTTTTATCGGAATTCCAATTTTGGCAACACTCTTGGGGTTTTGTACGTGCTGCATTCTTCTAGATTCAGTTTAACATTTTAATCCATGTTTTTGATGTGTCATGTTTCGTAGTTACGTTATAGGTTTAATATGTTTGTTCGCCATTGTTTAATTTTAGTCAAAATAAATTTCTTTTTTATGAGAATACTGCTAAACTCTGCTGAGTAATTTAACAAAGAAAGCAACAATAATTGCAGTCGTTGATTCTGTCCGAGTTTCCCGAAGATACAGAAAGTAATTTGTGTTAAATTTAATGGAAATAATACAACGTTTTTTTGAGCAGGTAGAATTAAATACAATCGGAAAATTTAAAGAAAATTATGCACCAGTACAGATTAAGATATTCGCACAATGCCATACCCAAATCATCTGCAGTTTCTTTTACATCATGTTTTAATTTAAATCTCCATAAAATTACTGGTAGCTTGTGTCTATTGAGCTCTGTGATTTAACCTGGAGTTTCTGAATTTGAAATTGTAAAAGTATCAGTTTCTAGGTATTTGATAATGCCTTTTATTCAGATAAAAAACAAAGAATTCAGTTGATTCTGCAGTTTTGATACGAAAATGATATTTTAGAACCTAGTCGCGCTCAGTATTTGCATTGTTAATTGATATATCTTTATGTTTACTTTTTTGTAAAACTACTGGATATTATATTCTGAAGCAAACTGGGTGAAAAATCTATACATCATTTACTAAGCACCATAGATACATTATATGCTTTCCTCAAAAGAAAATAATTATCGCATGGAAATAATTTTACGTTTTAATTAATAATAACATCCATACAAAGCATAGAAAAAATGCCAAAATCTTAATGGGGGAAAAATATTTTTGCTTAATATCATCACATAGTATAAAAAAGAACATGTCGTAGCTAACGTAACAAACTCAGTACCTTGTAATCATCTCAAACGTATGTGTGGCAACATAGTGAAATAAGCTGTATATTTTATTGCACAAAAACATTATTTAATATTAGTGACCGGTGAAAAATGCAAGCAATACATGCCACTTAAATGATTTCTAATCATATATATATATATATATATATATTCATTTATAATTCAGCAGTTCTCAAATTTATTTAATATTTTTTGACTTTATGAAATATATATCTTTAGAACTTAGCAAGATTATTCACATAAGTATTAATATAATTGTACTTTTTAAAATATTTTTTTAGTAGTTATTGCAATTTGAACATCCCTGATTAGTTTAAACCCTGTCGTATGACGTAGGTTGTGAGTGGAATCGGAAAGTGAGCTCGAGAATAAACTTTGAGTAAATAAGAATGCAACTACAAAAGGATTGCACTAAGGCACAGAGGAAACAATACTTTCTGAATCATGGATTGGGGGATACACTGACTATAATCTAATTATCTTAATACATGCTTCAGACGAGACACATATGTTTTTTTTTAATTATATATCAAGAATGTTTCTTCGAATGCATGAATAGTGTAAATTATTTTGATCAATCATTGAAGGATAGCAATATAAAATTAGTTTGCTCAGCTGTGGTGCACCTGTTGTATAAGAATTTAAAATGTAGTAAATTTTAGTCATCTCTTTTCCTTATTCATTCCGTAAGAAAATATCATTTTCAATTTCATTCTACGTATCTTTCTATGTACTTTGAATTGCAAAATATCATTTTTTCTGAATTGGTAACGTTTTTCCAAAGTTTTCCATTAATTCTGAGACTGTGCGTGTAATCTCGAATAATATGCAAGATAACGCAAATACGTGGGTAGAATCATACAGACGCCGCATTTGCGGCATTTTTTTTCTAGAAATTTAAGCTACACTGTTTCATAAAAATACAACATTAAATAGTCTTTGAAGCTTAATTTCGTCTCTCAGTCACACGTGAACCACAGCTGCTGTAAAAATCCTTCTCGACCCGCTTGAGATTTCATGGTGCTGCAAACGTAGCACCGATAAAATGGCTTTCATGCGAGTAACAATTCTCTATGTAAGTTCTTTATTATTTTACACAGTATAGGAAAGGGACGCATCATTAAAAAATGAATACACTCTCGGCAAACATCCACGTGTTTTAAACAATCTTCGATCATTTGTATATTCTTGATAAAACTTTTGTACGACATGGAATCCTCATATCACATTATGAATGTCCGCTTCATATTTGAGCAACACCACTAAGCTGTATAGACGGCACACTTCCATGCAATCGTTTGCGTGTGTGTATATATATGTGTATATATTCTGTATATAATGTATATATGTATAATATATAACGCTTACATGCATATTCAACAACATCTCAATATCATAAGTTATTTTGTTTACAAATGAATTAATTCATTCGGCATACTTCGCAAAAAATATACAACATATCCATCGCTATCTCAAAGGGGCATCAGTGTACTGTTATGAGCACCACTTCGATTTAAAAAAAAAAATCTATCGCTGAATGTTTCTCTTACCAACATGCAACGGATTTTGTTTAGAGTTTGGGCTATATGCGTTTTTCCCATTCTTTGAATCATAGATCGTGGCAGCACACCGAAAGTATTTCTCCATGTGACATGAGGTAGAGTTACTTCATTACACTTCAGTGGCTGTCGATTCTCCGTCACTACTCATACGAGAAGCAGCAGTGATGCTTTTAGCTTGGGCCGGTCTCCTATAAAATTCTGCACCAGGATCCATATTGGGCTGATACATCCATTGCTGCGGTGGGCTGTTTTTCCAATCCTCGTTATCTCCGGGAATAGCACGAGCATGATCTATCAAATCAGGACCTTTTTCTTCAGAGCATTTATCTGACAAAAATGATGAAACACGGCTGTTTCTTTCCTCTTCACGTATAGTTGGGGTATCATAGTTCATTTTCATCCCTTCAGGATCCATCGCATCCATTTCAGAGCTGCCATCACCACGTTCTCTCTCTTTCCGGTCACCACCTTTTTTACGCAAGGTATCAGAAAGCTCATGGTGTAAGCGTACATGAATATCATCTGCGGAACCAGGCATCATCATGGGGACAGTGTTTCGTTTGTCATCAAGAGCTGCTGCAGGTATCATCATTACTGGTGGAGGATTATGACCGTCCCATTGCAAATCAGCTGTCGGTATATGTATATCTCTTACCATCCAAACTGGTGGCTCTTTAGAAGCATCGACATAGTGATCGGTTCCATGTCTAGCAGCATCCAAAACGGGATCGTAATGATCTATTTCATTAGTTGGTAGGTTTTCATAGCCTCCGATGCGATTTGCCTTTCCCATGGGATTAACTCCAAGTAGCTTCAAGTCAGAGTTGTCTTGAGCAGCTTTCGGAGAAGTTGGATTGACCGAGTTGCACATTTTGTGGTTAGCTTCAATTCTTTTACGCTGCGCATTTCTTTGTCTCCTACGGTGGCAAATATAAAGAACAGCCGAAAGGATAACTAGGACAATAACAGCTCCAGTAACCATACCGATGGCCATTCCAGCCATTGAATTACTTCTATCTTCTTCCTCTTCTTTAACTTCTTGAGTTTTCTCTTCTTCTATAATTTTTACACCAGTAACTGGAATTCTGGATACCATTAACGTAAAATTCTTAGCAACCTTTCCAGCTGTATTGGAAGCAACACAAGTATATACACCTGCATTCGGCTCTTGAACAGATGATATTCGTAACCTTGAATTCTTTTCTTTTTCGGCGTATTCAGACATTATAAAAGTCTGCATGGATGATATACCTTCGGATAAGTTAGCAATCACCCTTTCTCTCCACAGCCACTGTATAGACGGAATAGGATCCCCGGAGACTTTGCACTCCAATGTTACGTTTGAACCTTCAAATACATTCATGGCACTGGATGTATTTAAAAAAGTGGGAGCACAAGCATAGTCCTCAATATTGACCTCTGTCCATATTTTATCACGCAGTCTTACTGGTCTGTAGCAAGTAGGAGGAATATAAGGAACGTTGTTTTCGTGTAGCCACTGACGTAAGCCACGAAGTTCACAATCACAAGTCCAAGGATTACCATCTAAGGTTATTCCATGAAGAAATTTAAATGGCATCATAGTTTTTGCGTGAAGAGTTTGAAGGTCATTACTGTCTAATTTTAAAACTTCCAGTTTCTCTAGACCTTCAAAAGCTCTGGTGGCAATAGTATCAATTTTACAGCCGCTTACTTCTAAGATGATCAGGGTTTTTAATTCCACAAAAGCTTGAGTTGGAATGATGACAAGTGGATTTCCACTTAAAATCAGATGCCGCAATAATGGCAAATGACGAAATGCAGCTGTAGGAATGTAAGAAATAAGATTATCGCTGAGGTCAAGCTCCACCAGATTTGAAATTCGATTCAATGCGAAATCATCAATATGCTCTATCCCACAACGAGCTAGATAAAGCTTTTGAAGGTTTACTAAACCAGCATTCAGAAACGCATTTGGAGGTAAGAGTGTGAAATTGTTCCGAGTTAAATCTAAGACTTGAATGGTTGGTTCTAAACCGGGAGGAATTTTTTCAAAGCCAGCCATCGAACATTCTGCTGTTACTTTTCCTTTTCTCCATATGCATTGGCATTTCGGGTGGCACGAAATTGAAAAACTGTGAGTTAGTATACTCAGCAGAAACAAAACACTATAAATCATTCTTTTCATCATGAGGTACTTTCTTTCTCAAGAGGAGTTACTTAAGTTTTTCATTCATCTTCGGACAGCTTTCTGGGGGGAAAACTCCTTTGCCTTTCTGCAAAAGAAAAAACAAATAATAAGTAACTCATAATGTATTCAGAAATCAAATATCATTTAAAGAAAAATCGTAATTAACTTTAAAAGGCTCCTAAACTACTTAATGCCCTTTATCAGACAGATAAGCATAATATAACATTCATCCAGAAAATACTTTTTAAAAAAACATCATCCGTTTCTGGAAATCTCGAGAATTTAAAATACGTAATGATTAAAAATTAACAATCTGAATTTTGAACAATTTTTTTTCACTTTACTGGCACATAGTTATCTCGTATACCTGGCGCATGTAGTATAAAAACGCATAATCAATGATGACACATAACAATTTGCAAATTTAAATTACATTGAACGAGATCACAAAAAATAAGCGCATTATAAGTTATTGGAGTATAATGCAATATTTTAATATATATAAACACACTAAAAATATTACATTTAAAAAATTTGGATTTTTCTTTCTTTTGAGATGTGCTATGATTGTTCGTTGAGTTACGTCTTGCTTGTCATTGTTAAAATAATTATTGTTTTATGGATTTATTATATTAATGTTATTATGTTATACATTCATTATATATTCCTTATGTTATTAAGTATGGATTTTTCATTCTTTTGAGATGTACTATGATTGTTCGTTGAGTTACTTCTTGCTTGTCATTGTTAAAATAATTATTGTACAATAAAACACAGCTTTACACAAAAAGAGTTGACTTGTAAGGTAAATTAGTAAAAATGAAATTTAGGTAAATCATTTTGTCTTTGAAATTATAGAAAAAAATTACTGCCATTTGTGAAATAGAAATTTTGTTTTCAATTCCGGCACATATTTGGATAATTATTTGTTATTCTTGTTGAAAATAAACATTTCTTTGTAGTGGTAAATCGTTTCTGGCGCTTTCTTCTCACTCAGATTTCAAATATTTAATAATTCTTTTTGTTTCAGTTATAAATTTCTCTTATTTTACAAGCTCCCTAATTTTTTGATATGATTTCATTAGCGTCGAATGTTTTTGTATTTATATCTTTCCCAAAGTAATCGAAGTACATCAAAAGAATTTTTAACTGTTAAAAAAGGTCCCTAGTAGATATCCAAAAAGTAATTTGTATACCTATGTATTTTTCATTAAAAGTTCTTTCATTACAAAGCTGGTAACACGGCTTTTTGCTTTAGAACTTAAGTTTATCCCAGAAAAAGATCCCTTTTGGAATCGTTTTAAAATGCAAGACTTTTTGCATTAAAAGTTGGAAAGTTGACAAAAAAAAAAAAATGTTTGAGATTCGAAGATGTATTTAATAGTAATAAGAGAAACACCGATATAGAGGCATTTCGCAATCTTATAAATATATTTTCATTTTCATTTGTGTTATTGCTGGTCATCTATTGCTTGCTTATTTTTGTCTTTTACTCGTTTTTTACAAAACAATTAATCCATTCGTCCTTTATTTTTCGATATTTATTACATCATTTCTTTTTTTATTAGTTATCGTATGAGGGAATAGATAAATGAGTTAATCCCCTTTTTAAAACCAAACTTGACATTAATAAGTATAAAAACATATTTTAACAAGCCCCTTGTGAAAAAAATTTAAACCTCACCTTTAAACAGTTTGGTATTTCTGATTTTCAATAAATTTGACGAATAATATGCTGACGACTTTCATCGGGTGAAACAATTGCCATTTGTTGTGTTCTCAAAGCTTTCCGCAAACATTCGCTCGTTAACAGATGAACGAAGAAATAAGGTCAAGTAATAAGCATAATGACGCCATGCATTACAAGAGTTCTTTTGATCGGTTCAAGTTGGTTACAGTTAAACAAATTTATTCAACACCAATAAGTAAAAATAAAAACAATTATCCATTAGCACTAATGCTGATGGGTTTTTTTTAAAATAGTTAATACCAAATACTATCCACTATAATTTATTTCAAAATTGATATTACGGTTGAATGGGATAGCTCTGTTAAAAAAATGATTTTATCTTCTGCTCATTTCATATAAAAAGTGGTATAGTACTGATGTCGTGCACAAGCGACTATTATGTTAAGATGCAGAATACAAAAGAAAAGTATAAATCGTTATAAATGAACAATTAAAAAAAAATCAGGACATTTGTTACTGGAGCAACATTTTCAAAACAAAAATATGTAACATTATGTAAAAGGGGCTCTTTGTTACCCGAAACACGTGTCTACTATTCTTGTTTTTCAAAAAAAAAAAAAAAGGAAAATGTATTTTTACTTTCTGGCTCAAATGTATTTATTTATTTCTTTTACATTTGAAACTAATGGCACATCAAACTTTTCGTTCAGTATTATGTTAGAGGTTTTTATTGAAAGTGTCAGATTTACTACAAAATAATACAATTTTTAAAATTATTTATTTAGTTTGAAGATTAGTTTAAGTAAAGAAGTGCAGTTTTCTAAACTCCGACTAACATTATTTATTTGACTTACATTAATTCTAATACACTACTCGTAAATTCAAGCGCTTTAAAATTATCAAGCCTCCTAAAAGATATAATTATTAAATAAAAATTTCATTTTCTAAACGGCGAAAGAGACGCAATAACATTAAGACATGATAGAAATTAATTCCTTAGAGATTTTAAATGTTTTAAAATTTTTCATAAAAAAGAAATTACAAAAACTTTTTTTTTAATACAAAAGTTTGTTTATTTCAAAACAAGTTAGTTTAATTTAAGGTGTAGGAACATGAACTGTGTTTTTTATGTCATACTTAAATCGTTCACTTATATGATTAATTATTTAATAATTTCTTTTTAATGTAACTTGTTCCTCAGTTAATTCTATATGCCCTCAATTTTGTTTAAATTTGAACAACTTTTAAGACATTCGGAAAAAGAAAAAAAAAGAATAATAGCGGTTTTTTTTTCCTTTTTTTGCTGAGAAATGAAAATAGCATATGAAAATTTTATAAGCACAATGTTTTTGATGATGTCATTTTTTTCATTCGTTAAAAAATTTAAACCAACTGTCAGTCGAATATTTTTTTTGACATAATATAAAAGCAAAGAAATATGACTTCAATCTAAACTAATTCAAATTTTAATCCTTTTTATTTTTTCCATGAAAACAGCAAATGAAAACATGTGCTGAAAATATAATTCTTTCTTTTTCTTCTTATGAACTAAGTGATTAAAACAAAGTCTGCTATTTCGCAAAGATTTTATGAGATTATTATCAATTATAAGGTTTCTTTTGCGAAATGGAATTAATAATAATAATAATAATAAATCTATGTAAAAGTAAATGCGAGTAAATTGAATTATTTGAAGAATAATTAAATTTACCTCTTGGAAATTTCATCGCTCTCATTTTTCTTTATCTATTGTTTAGTTTAATCAATAAAGAAAGCTTTTTTTTAAATAGAATTCCTCCTTAAAATCTTAATGTTTGTCTGCAGCCATATTGCATTTTATTTTCCGTAAATATTACTCTAGATTTTTTACACATATTGTTTTTATATTGGGCTAATATGTTAAACATAAGTAGCCTGATTTATTAAATGAAAGTTAAATCTTGATGTTTCTTAGGTGTATCATTTAGCATTCTCATTAAATTAAGCAGTGTCTAACCTAATATTCTTTACAGAATAATTTTGAAGGCAGTTTTGATGTCATCTGCTAAAAAAAGTATTTTGTCTCGTAAGTTAAGCAAAGAAAAAATAATAATAAAATAAATACAAATAAAAAACGATCCGGAATAAAACACAAACTTCGAAGTATTTCAAAGGGTCTATTTCCTTTTTTCGTTACCCTACTTTCCAGTGAAAGTCAGAGAAAGAAGAAAAAAGCATGAAAGAAGGCTTAATGCATCTTTAAAATATCGCAAAAAATAAAACAAAGTCAAAAATAAATAAAAAAATTAAATACCTATCGAAAAATTACAAATTGGAAAGTGGGTGTTAAAATGCGGGAAAATGTCTGTCTATCTGTCAGTCTTTCTGCAACCAATAACTTTTGAGCGAATAGTCTGATCGGAACATATTGTTTTTTGTTCGAAAGAAATTTTCGAGGACACCTCATTCCTGTAATTCACTTTTTGACATTTTTTTGTTCAATTTTGAACAGTTGGAAAAAAAAAATTAACATTAGCGCTTACGGGGAAATTCAAGGCAATCCCGAACTTAGAGGCGAATTTTCTCCAAAAAACTTTGTACGAAAAAGCTTTTCATGGAGAACGTATGTAGAAAATATCTTTTTGATTTGAACAATTTTCCGTTCAATTTTTAACAGTTCAAACCCCTTAAGGCCTACGGAAAAACTGGTGGTCAATACAGATTCCGAATTTAAAGGCGGATTTACTTTAACCAAATTTTATTGGAAATAGCTCTTGACAAACAACACTCGACACCAACTCTGAGAATTTTGGGGCACCTGACTCTGACTCCTGTGCCCGAAAATTAGTCGGACTCCGACTCCCCGACTTCGACTCTTACTTCGTTGCTTTGGTAAAAATTCAAACACGGAGGAAAAATGACCGACTTCGACTCATTTATCCCAAAATAAGTCCAACTCTGACTCCGCAAACATAGGAAGAGTTGCGAACTTTAAGGACTGATTTCAACTCAGAGTTGAAATCGGTCATTTTCCCTTCCTTGTGTTTGAATTTTCTCTGTGCTTGAATTAAAAACATTCGGCTCCCGAATCTGATTCTTTTGTTCCAAAATGAGATTGACTCTGACTCCGCAGGCCATGGTTTTTACTGAGAAATAATTATTGCTGATACGATTTGTTTTTACTTTCACTCTAAAGTTTTAATTTATCTGTTCAGTTTTTGGCGGATAAATTCGGAGTTTTTTATGTTTCTACATAACGATATGCGCAAACGATTTTTTTTAAGTAAAATATATTTTTTTAAGTTGACGTTTTATTGTTTTTATTTATTTTTGAAAGAAGAGTAATTTATTATTATTATTATTATTTTTTTTTTTTTTTTGGAACCAGGGGAGAAACAAACATTCGTTTTTTTATATGATGTATATTTTAATAATCTTATTAATTTTTATCCTTTTTTCCTCTCTTTTTAAAAGCGGTTAAAGATGTTTTTTGAATGTAAAAAAAGTGTATTAGATGCTTTGTGTAAAAAGTGCTTCTGATTTATTTGTTCCTTTACTCTTTTTTTACGCATTTAATTCTTTAGATGAGTGAGGCAAATAATATTCCTAGAAATCAGTTTAAAATATTAGAAAATCATTTTTGAAATAATTTGCGATTTTAGCTATTTTTGAGAATATTGATCGGATACTAAAAAATCAAGACTGTTGTAGTAGGCTCTTTTAGTTACGGACAGAACTTCTTGTTTTATTAGTATTTGAAATGCTTTAGAAAAATAATAAAGTTTTATATCGCCGTTAGTATTAATTTGATTTTTTTTCAAGTCAGCAATATAACCGCTTAATCCTTGGTTTTTGTTTGTTCTTGTACTGTTAAGTATTTATGAATAGAAATCTTATATTTGTATTTGCTCGTTGAAACACAGGTGCGTGATAAGTTTCCCCGAAATGAAGATTTTTTTTTTTTACTAAAAAGGTAATTTTTTGTGTCACTATCAAGTGTGATGTCGCTTATTTGTCACTAATAGGATGCATAAGGTCAGATTACTTTCATCACCAATGGGGAAAATAGTAATTGATAAAATTCCATTCCTGAGCCTTCCTACTGTCAAGCATCAAGTTTGATTAAAAAATATTGTTTATTTAGTACTATAGCATTTTTACTTCCCTAAGTAATAATTTTATCATAATGGTAGAAGTTATAATAATTACAGAGGTATTTATATTTGTATTTGCTAATTGATAAAGGGAAAAAATCTTAGAGTAATGCAGTAAGAAATAACAACTAAGAATGTATAAATAATTTAAGGTTTTTAAACATATGTATCTTGTAGATGTTATATGTGTGAATTTTGATCACGTAATGCGATGGCTCAGTCTTGCTTCATTCAACTTAACATGTTAACAAACATTAACAGCGTGTTTTTTCTATTTACACAGTTCCGCTTAATCACGGGGCAAAAGCAGTACTAAAACATGGTGTTTTGCAACCCCCTATAGGAAAATAACACGTGCTATCAATAATGTTGTTAAAGCTTGACCACGGAGAGATGGCGGAAGACCTTGAAGCGGAACTTTCGTTTGTAATAGGTGAAAGCAACCAGAAAGCGCCGAATAGTAAGCGGCGGGTTCTCGCCGATTGTATTTATTACAAAACAATGACAAACAACTTATTACAAACGATACAAACAATGCTTCTATTTCAAGGTCATCCGCCATCTCTCCGTGGTCAAGCTTTAGTAAAATGTTTATTCAAGTGTAGCAGGCACTGTATCGCATTGTGTGTCTAAAGGCACACACATAGAACACCTGTAAGATATGTGAAAAACAAATCTTTTTTTTTCTGCATTCCTGCAAATGTTCTCTTTAGTTGTTTTTGTCTTTTTTACCTAAGTGATTAGAAATACCAGAGCAAATAATAAATAACCCTGTCCAATAATGATGCATCAATTAGATCTACAAATGTATATTTTTTATTTTGCATCGAAAAATTTGTTGTTCTAGACCTGTCTAACTTGCTTTGTATCACCTGTTAATTGTTATTAAACGCTCTTGTTCAAAGTTAGCAAACGTATGACCTTGCTGAAACTTACATGCGTGCATTTAATCTTATAACCCCTTTTGAAATTTATGCAGAGAACAATAATATACTAAAATGGTTCTCTGGATAACGTTTTTTACTAAATTTTAACAATTTCAATTACATCGCTAATAAATCTGACTAGTAAGAACTGAGTGCTACAAGGTCAATATTTAGCAAATAAAAAAATGTAAAAGTCAATGGATACAGAGCATAATCAAAGCTATCAATGAAAAGGATGACTATAAGTCATGACAGTGTATTTTTAAAAAAACTCGGTAACGTTATAAAGCGTTAAGTTACCGATCTTAAGCCATGGCTAAGGCATAACTACATGCAATATACCTACAGCCCGGTTATGCCATTCAGAGATTGTAGTTCGGTCCTTGTTACGGTTTCATCAGTGTGGAACAGTCTATAACCGAGCTGGAGGCAGATTTCATCTCATTGAAGCTAAAGGTGTCGGAAAAGCGGTATCTAAAATAAATTCAGCAAACCCGCAAGAGTCCTCAACAGTGGGGAGATTCAACTGTTTATTCATCATGTTAATTTTAAGTCTGCTGCAATGTGCACTTTTGAAACTAAGATAATGATACGATGCCAAATGAACGTCGATCAATACATACAGCATATTTATTTAATGCTTCTCTAAAAACAGTTTCTGCGAATGTATTTGTAGTTAAAACCTTTTATTTTAGCTGCTTCTTTGGATCAACACTAAGCAATTGAGCTCGTTCATTTGTAAAATAATTTTTAATAACGGAAAAAGTCAAAAATAATAAACTTGTTAGATTAATTTTCCTCCAAAATGATTTTTATAAGATTATTGGAAACAAACAATGTGTCACAAAAATCGCTTTTTCTTCAAGCAACTATTTCCCAACTTTGAGTCATAGCAGCCAATATCATTCAGCTGTATCGCTAGCACTATAAATAAGGCTTTTCGAATGGAACTAAGAATTGATACCAGCTGCAAGACCATAATACGGAATCTTGAGCTGAATTCTATGACATTAAGAAATTAATGGGTCTCCACTTGCACTTGCCCGAAAGCGGTAATATTACAGCGTTGGAGGGAGATAGGGGGCAGTTATAGGCCAACGTCACATCTTAGGGAAATAATAGCCAAAATTGGTCAAGTAGAGGTCATTTATCGAGGTAATAGCTACACGACGAAAATACTTCTGCTACGAATTGTGTTATTTGAATTCTATTAGAGCTTGTGATGTTTGATGTGGATTTCAGCATCTTTAGAGAAAGTTTCTTTATTTGGAATTGTTTCATAGGAGTTGGGAAAAAAAAAAGAACGTTGATTAAATGTTGATTGTGGATTTAAAGTTTTGATCCGCTGATACGTTATAAAGTTAAAACTAAACGTTATGTTTAATTTAAAAAACCGAACGTACAGCGCTAAACGGAAAACGGATAAAAATGGTTTTTATTCATTATATGCAAATTGCTTTTTATTGGGGTAACTGTTTCTAGAATGCTCGAAAGTGTTTTCATCCTTTTTATTTTGAAGCCGAGAATTTATTATTTTTCATGGCATACACTAGTTCAAAATTTTTAACCCTTTTTTACGATCATGCTGTAAATTCGTCTGAAAGAAATTTTGTTTGCTCTTGCTTTTGTTGGAGCTGCAAAGAGACTGATTGACAAAACATTTTTGAATATTTTGGACATTTGTACCTGTAAGAGATAGAGATTAAAACTATGGTGCTTGCAACTGTAGTGCTAAACAATATGATAACGCAGATTTGAAGAACAGGATAAGCGCAAAAAAAAAAAAAAAAATGGTTCCGAAGTTTGATCGCAAGATGAAAAGTTCGAATTGTTTTTTATCAGTATCTTTTTCTTATGGATTAAGTCTTTTAATCGATAAGCTCGTTACTTTTTGCATTGAAAAAGGCGTTTCTTGTAACGCCGAAACCCGTGTCTGCAATAATCTGCAATTTGTGTTTTTTAACGTAGTTACTTCTTACTTTATATATCGATACTTGGTATTATATTTTTCTATTAGCTTCTCAACTAAACACAAAACATACAACTTTAACAGAATCATTTGCATGAATTATTACGCTTTAAACTTTTGTGTTTTCTCAACAGACAGGAAAAATAGAAGCTCGTTCCATCCTATTTTAAAGCTATAAGTTTCAAAAATTAGACAAACTTCCAACCCCAAGTATCTTGGACTAACTCTAGATGCAGAGTTAAAATTCTCTAAACACCTTTGAAAACGTTTCAAATAAAGAACTGTAAAAGCTAAACATCCTCAAAAGATTTTGCGGTTCTTCCTGGGGAATAAGTCCAGAAACTCTCAAGAATACCTACACTTCTATCGTCAGGCCTGTTCTCGAATACGCAGCACCCATATGGGCATCGGCAAGGCCTACTATTAAAGACAAGATCGACAATGTTCAATATAGAGCTTCTAAAATCATTACTGGAGCTGTTTCTTCAACGAATAACACAAAAATTTAAAAAGAATGCGGCATTGCCCCCTTGGAAAGCAGAAGAAATTTAACAGCCATTAAATTTGACAACATAATCCAAACCCTTGCTGATCGCCATATCTCAAGTAGAACCTTTTGCGCGTGGCGTGGAAAGTACAGGCTGAAGAGATCCTCAACCCTTCAATTTGATCATGATATAGGGAATGATATCAACCTCAAATATGAGACATTCAAAACTTATAAAGAACCTTACAACATACTGTGCCCTCTCCCCCAATATATTTTAATCTCTTACGGCCTTGCACCAAGAAAGAACCCACAGCAATAATCAAAGAAAAAGACGACCATACCATTAAAAAACTCACGACCTGAACTCAAGATCTGACGATCGCCTACACAGATGGTTCTTCCAAATCTAATCTGGGTAGAGGAGGAGCAGGAGTCTTTTTCATCGGACCAGAAGGAGCGCAGGAATGCCACGGTATTCCTGTTGGGAAACTCGCCTCGAACTACACATGCGAACTCGTCGCCACCAAAAGCGCTCTGGAGATTTATCTTTCTAAGGAGGACCAGAGTTCCAGAGGCATCATCATTTTCTCTGATTTTCAGATCAGCATTGCAGGCGATCCAGAAGGGCAAATGTCAACTTAGCCATCAGATCATTGAGCTTACAAACAAAATCATTGCTGCCCAAAAATCCTGCATTTTACAATGGATACCGGCTCATGTCAATTTTTTTGGTAACAAGAAGGCCGATGATCTCGCAAATGCATCCCGTAATTCTTCCATCCAACTCCCTAACCCTCGTTGACCCCAACGCTGTTGCTGTCCTAAGACTAATCGGTCAAGAAGCGAAAAGAAACTCCATTCCGGATTTGAACTCTGACAGAGCCATATCGGCTACTATAACCAGACTTTGGACAAATCACTTAAAGGGGATGAGGATTTCTGCGGAGGGACAGCGCAGTTACACCAACTTTTGTCCTCATTGCCCAGATGACACATCTTCAGCTATCCAGCAGTCCAGGCCAAACTTTTTAACATCTGCTTAGAAGACCCAGTGCACCTACTCTATACAGAGAAGGCTGTAGAAGTTGCAAAGACTGTCTACGACAACTTCAAAGCCATATAATTGCACATTATCATAGACACGACAGCATCATCATCATCATTACGCTTTTAAAATCAATCAATGGGAAACTTTTTATGAGTATAAATGCTTGACTTTCAGCTAATATGTGCATTGTTTTGTCATAATTTAGTAGTTGCATCGTTTGAACTAGTAATTATATCCGAATTAAGCTTTTATAAAATTACTTTTAAATAAAAAAGAAAACCGCCTTCGAAAAACACCAATGGACTAAAAAGCAAAAAAAAAAAAAAAAAAAAAAAAAACTAATTACACTTACCTACAATTTCCTACCCAAAACTAGAAATAAAATTTATTTTAAAATTCAAGTACAAAAATCAACTATACTAAACACACAATTACAAAATAAGCAATGATTTTAATTATTATATGATTAATTATTTTAAATACCTAACTAATTATATACTATCTCTTAATTTTTAATAACCTATTAAAGTCAGGGACTCCTATAAACGACTACCTAACGTAACTGACAACCCACCAAATCCTGAATTGAACACTAATTAAACTGCAGTTTATAGGAGGTCCCGACTTCAATAGGTTATTAAAATTTAGAGATCGTATATAATTAGTTAGGTATTTAAAATAATGCATCGTATGGTAATTAAAATCAGTGTTTATTTTGTAATTGGTGTTTAGTTTACTTGATTTTTGTCATGGAATTGTAAAATAAATTTCATTTCTAGTTTTGGGTAGGAAATAGTTTGTAAATGTAATCTTTTTTTTTTTGCTTTTTAGTTCCTTGGTGTTTTTTAAAGAACGTTTTTTTTATTTAAAAGTAATTTATTTTTTACTTTTTAGTAGTGTAAATATAAAATAAGTTCGTTGGATAGAGTATGTGGTATATGACGTTGAGGCCTTTTTTACACGCATGTCGAGTAAGGAAACAACGAGCTCATGATATGAGCTCAAGATGAGCACAATAGAAAAAGAAATAGATCACAGCGTCTAGACTTCCGACGACTGTGAAGAAAGGCTTTTTCAAATGCGCAACTATGTACAAAAAAAATTTTGTCTTCATTATTTGTTCGACTTTATTAAAGTTTGCTTTCCGAAAGCAAATGCACGAGTCACTAAAAAAAAAAAAGACTTTAAGTTTTAAATTGTAAATTGTAAATTATAAAATTGTAACATTGTTGTTGGACATATATATATTTCACAACAAATACGTACGCACGACGAAATCATAACCACATTTTTTTGAAATCGGTTAAAAAATAGCAATAACGAGCCTAAATACAGGAAAATTTCAAGCTTGCCGCTAAAATCAAGATTGCTATTTTGATGATCTCTCAATGCAGCAGATATTTTTTAACCTTTTCAATACATCTGCATTTTAATTTTAATTCTAGGTGCAAGCCTTTGCGATTTTTTTTTTTTTTTTGCGAAATATATAAGAATTACGCAGAGAGAGTCTCTGAGGAAAGTGTCTGCCATAAAGTAGTTAAATGTACCCACATTCGAAATGTTCTTCGGAATTGATTTTTCTCTGCCGCCACGAAGAGGAAAAGCTTGATTCATTATCAAAGTATTGATTTTGGGAAAGTAAATAGAGCGAAAGAGAAAATTTTTGTAGAATGTTAAGAAGCATTAGAATTAAACTTTTGGAAAAGAAATCACACGTTTGTTTTCCTTATGTCAGATAATTCCTTTGCAACTGCGCAGAAAGTTTATTGTTTGTGATATATAAGTCAAGTAAGATAAAATGGTTTTTCTAAGACGCTAAAAATAAAATATAACATATTGTGTAGATCTTAGTTAGTTAATTATGCCTGCATCGTCATTAATTATCCAAGGCATAAATGATATTTAAAAACATCATCACTCTTTATATATGTCCGTGCTAATATAAAGGGATTCTTAAAGGATTAACGACACATTTTATACATAGATGTAAATCAGAGACGCCGCAAGAAAGCATTTTTACATAGAAACATATGAATAGAAACATAAAGTACAAGGTAATGAGACAAGAATATCAAATGAATCAATATAGAAATGTTAGAAAAACAGGTTTATTAAACATCGTGTGCATAATGTTCTAAATTCGTGTCATCTGCAACAATACAACGGCGAAAGGATTGTTCTGGACACGCCCTTTAATGAGCATACATGACATTTCAACGTACGTATATACTTCAGCGCAAAAATTGTTTGTTTTGGTATGTTTGACCTACTCTTAAAGCTTGTCATAAATGTGTAGAGGCAATTTCTGTTAATTTTATGTGGAACAATAGTCTCATCTCTAAAATATATTTTTTAAAGCAGAAAAATACGGTCATCTATTTGAATAGTATTAAATGATTTATATTCAAGCACAGCACAGTACGAAAACACTTTATAATATGTTGCGATTATACTTGATGATTTTTGCAGTCTAAATTAGTAGACTTTACACATCCGCGAGCATGTGTTCATTGCAATGCATAACCACGTGTAAGTTTCATCGCAGGTATAGAACAAACAAAGTTGATTAATTAATGGATGACGTAAAGGATTATTTCAATTTAGGTAATTCGCTTTCAACTAAGCATTAATGGCTGATTTAGTTCCCCTAATTGAATTAAAAAATAGGTTTAAAAAATCTAGTAACAAGAAAAAAAAAATAGCTGTAAAATTTATAGTATAGTTGTAAAATAGGAACATGGTGGATGAATTGGAAGAAGAAACATATCCCTTCGTTTTCAGTTTGGTGGGATGAGCGAGAATACGCAAGCAGAGTAACATTTTTACTACCCTGGCGTTTTCAATGATTATACCTACTACAAAATGAAGTGTTCTATTTTCGCTTCCAGCTCATCTATAAGTGGCACAATTATGGGATAGCGAAACAGCGTGTTTTCTTCAATATTACAATCAATTCAGATGGTAAACAGAAAGAAAGAAACTATTTTCAAGCGGAACACCTGTCCGTAAATATTTATCATATTACGTGTTTATTCCCCCTCCCAAAAAATAATTAAATGAAATAAAACAAACGTCTTTAATTACTTTACTCGATCCAAAATGTTGAAATGAATAGAAAAATCTTAATTTTTTAACCTTACAGTAAAAATCGAAAAATTAGTTTGACGTGCAAAAAAGACGCTGGTAGATGAGTAATTTCCGACAAAACGTTTAAATTAAACAATCTTCCTGTCAGCTGGAAGAAATCGACTTTAAACAGTATAAATACTACAATATTTTAAACGTTTGAGCTAAGAGAAAAAAATAAGCTCATCAGGTGAAAATTTAAATCGCTTCCTGTAAATCTTAACCCGTTGACGTAAGTTTGGCAACGAGTAATGACTTTTATCACCTCATTTAAGGAAAGTTTAATGCACGGAGAAAAAAAAAAGTCGTCTCTTGCGTGAAGGATTGGAAACTGAATGGAAGGAAGATAGGAAAATCGAAGTTTCTTTTTTCTATTCAAGAGAAGTTGAAAGCTGAGATTTCGTTTTTCATGAAGAGTAATGCAGAGCCATAAATTAAAAGATTTCTTCTGAAACTTTGTGTTCCAGCCCATACCCGCTTAAATCATCCCGAGTGCTTTTCCTTAGCTTTGTTACTGAAAGGGCTATTCAGAAAATTGCGTGTTCAAAGTAGCCCATTTGTGTAATGCTAGCTATGGAAGATAATTGGTAAAGGGATAATGGTTTGAATCCGATTCGTTTAAACGTATGGTTATTAAAGTAGGTTTGACTCGATGTGGTGAATACTATATCATTTTGTTTTCGAACAAAATAATTGAACTTTTATCGATAACTTAAAATTAGGTTGATGCTTCTCATGAAGATAACGGCATAGTTGCACAATTTTCTAGATTAGTTTGATTGATTTCAAACTCCTATATGGGTTTTTCTCAAATTTGTTACAACTCTACCAATTGACCGTTTGAAATATTTATATGATTTGTTTTAAATGGAAAACAACGTGAATACAAAACATATTTTCAAGAAATTTATGCAAGAGTGCTCAAAACACACACACAGGCAAAGAGCACGGACTCATTGTAGCTTTGAAAGAGGTATTTTGAGCACTTTCTTAGTTATTTGTGCTTTATTTACGCTATTTTTTATTTTAATCACATTTTAAAACATATATATATATATATATATATATATATATATATATATATATATATATATATATATATATATATATATATATATATATATAATTTCCTTATAATAATTTCCTTTTAATATTATAATATGGTTAACCTAAGCACAGAGGATACATGTTTCGCACACAAAATTTAAGCCTTACTCTTCTTTAGCATGCATGAGAAATTTTCCGCATTAACTAAATTAAAATTTAACAAAATTCAAGATAATGTATATTATATTTAGTCGGCTGAATTTACACTTGCTTTACAATATTCACTCCTGTTAATCTAATCGCAAGGCCATTCTTATTGTCTTCCAGGAATTTCAGACGGAAGCAATTCACAAAGACATACTTGCTCATTAAATTTGAATCAATTGCATCTACATCATCTATAATAGTTGCGAGTGTACAGAATGAGATTTTCTGCTCCAGAAGACTCCTGGTGCATTGTTTTCGTATCAGAATTAGAAATTTTCCGACTACACTGCGATTTGTTAACGGTATATGATCATAGAGAGTTTAATCAGGTTTTATACTAAGCGGTGGTTTAAAATTAAACACAAGAGTTGAATGAATACTTTTGTAACAAAAGGTATTGTCTTCATAGCTATTTTTGAAGTATTTTTGATTAATTAATTTGAATTTCGTACTTTAAAGTGGTTTTTAATAAAAGCAAAAAATTGAAGTCATAAGGTATTAAGTGTTATTATATTTTTTGAATCGCAAATTTTTGTAGTAAATTAGTTATTTAGATGAAAATTAACGATAACCTTTCTGGCGGACCATCCGTTGCTATAGGATTAACACTTATAGATAGCGCTTTGTATGAAATTTTAGAGTCCTAAAAATTTCTGCCAGAATGTCAACACATAAGGAAAGAGGTTTTCTCTAATGCATTTTAATTGTTTTTAATTACCTCAATTAAAATTACTTAAAAATCAGTCATATCTGTTTCAGAGACTAATGTGCATCAAAAAGTTTTTAAAAAAATCATGTGCTATGATTAGTGTTATTTGAAAGAGGATTTCTGAATGAACAATAAATGCAAGCTTTGGCTACTTTGAAAATGGGGTTGAAGCAGTATTGAGCCTTCTGTATTTCGAAACAAGAGAGCAATAACACTCCGGAATAAATCGTTAGAACTAAAAGCCTTAAAGTATTGTTGCGATGCCTACCAGTAGTACCAAGCATGATATTCTAATATTAATGTAACTATGATCAATCAAATACTTTGTTGGTAAAGTTAACGTGCTGTTGAAGTCATTAGTGAAAAATGTGCTTGATTTATTTTAGCACATTCTTATTTATTGATTTATTCTAGATTAAAAAAGCTCTTCGATACTTGGTGTATCATAAGTTTTTGCAGAGTGAAGGACGGAAGATAAAAACAAAAAAGGTAGAAATTTATTCTTGTATATATATCTTACGTCACATTATTGAACTCTGACACTACAGAAGTGTACGGGTTCAAAATGGGCAGTCAATTTAAATCAATTAGATACATTTTGCTTCCTGAGTTCAAGGCCATAACGAAATCGAATAAAGCAAGCATAAGCAGCGGAAAATCTGAAGGCTCAGTGTACAACATTATTATAATAAGATGGTTATTATAAAATAAATACTTATTATGATTAATGATTTTCATCTTATTAAACATTGTAAAATATCATTACCCTTAGGATACAGATGAACTGCCTTAAGACGGAGGAAAATTGTGACCTGCTCTTCAAATGTTAGGTTTCTAAAGTTCACACTGCGTTACTAAAGAAAAAAGAGATAAATTGCAAAACTTATGACTCAGAATTTATGTTTCTTCTTGGACACTCCACCTTTCATTTAAGGCTGCGTATCCATAAAAAGAGAAGATGGAGATTTTATGTATGATAATTCATGCATTATTTTCAGTGAATTGATCCGAGAAACAGCAAAAAAATAATGTTGTTTCAAGCGGAAACTAAATTGTTCTGTGATACTTTGCTAGTGTTTCGCCAGAATTCAAATGTTCTTAATGTAAAACATATTATATTAACCAATAAAAATAACAGTATTGTAGCACATACATACGTAATGTAGTACAACAAACAAATGCACTATTTTTGCAGACCGACTGATTTTCAAGTAAAAGAGAAGTATTAAATTGATAAAACTTGAGTTTGATTTTCCTTAAAAAGGCTTATAATCAAAAGAGAAAAAACAAAGTTGCTTCAAAAAATTTAATAAATCTAGAACTCGGCAAGAAAGTTACTCCAGGCGCAAAGCAAACAAAAATACCGATTTTCTCATTTAGGGTGGTCATTATAACCAGCTGGCATTGAAAAGAAATTCTAAAAGTGATAACCTCAAAATACGGGAGAAAAAATATTTAAAAACCACGGATAGTTACTTTTTCATATGTATCAAAAGGTTATTTTTTTCTTTTTACTTTGAATCTTAGATGTTACAGAGGAAATAAATTATTGTTCCAGAAAGTACTCCAGAAAACTTTAGTTTGGAAATTGTAATGATTTAAATAAATGTATTAATGGTATTAATGGGCTCTAAAAGGGAAAGCTTTGCATGTAATTAGACATACAGCCTATGAAGTTTATAAACCTTCACTTCTAAAGTTATTTTTTCTTAAAATTAAATTTTTTAAAAAGTTTAATTGCGAATTGTTATCTATGTGGAAACATATTTTTACTTATATTCTTTTATTTGTTTACTTATTACTTTTGTTTGTTTTCTACAAATGTGTGCAATTTAAGACAATTTAAAGGACGAATCTAAAACTGAAAACAATTACAGTTACATTCGATCCAAGTAAATTGGATGCAAAACAATACGTAAAAAATACAATATCACAGTAATTTTTTTTCAGCTAGCGAGAATTACTGAATCTGTTACGTGATTAATCGAGTTTGAAAATATTTTAAAAAATGTACTGGTAAAAGCGTTTCAATGTTGCATTGCTTATTTGCTATTAAAAAGTTTGCTATTAAGATTTGCTATTAAAAAAAAAAAAAGGTTATCTGAAAACGGGGTGGGGGGGGATAACACTGCTTTAAAAGATTACTTTAAAAGCTAAATTCTAACACAAATGCTACTGATTTACATTTTCTTTTGCGACATATTGACATTTTAAAAATATTTTTAAAAAATTAATCCATAATTGTATAGCTCTTACTTTGATTATTATTGCAGTCGGATCTCGATAACTCGAAGCTTATAACTGAAATATTCCTTTATCTTGAAGATTTCATTGGGCCTTGAGACTGCTGTGGAAATTTCCCATAACTCGAACTGCCAATAACTCGAACGGTTTAGCCGGTCCCTTGGGACTTCGAGTTATTGAGAGTTGACTGTATTCTTGTTAATTCGTAGAAGGAAGGAGGGATATCTCTAGAGTGTTGTAGTATTTGGGAAGAGGTGCGTTACTGCTTCCGCACTCCCGGGAAAACGGGCACATTTTGGTAAAATCATAACATATTAAAGGGTATCCTTGCATTAATGTACAATTCTCGCAGCTTTATTCCGATGTCTATTAAATTGCTTCATGTATTTCATATACAAAGCATTTTGAACTTGTGTTATTGTTGCATTAAGTAATTATGGATAATCCAACAATCATGACAATTTCAAATTTCACAGTTTCGTTACAAAATACTTTGGGCAGTATTTTTGACATACATTACATCAATGTATCGTAACAGTACTAATCTGAAAAAGAGGGTAGCACTAAACTTAGTGATAGAGTTTTATAGCTTATTTAAGCATCCATCGTAATCTATATACTTAAATAGCTACTTCTGTATGTAAGGATGCAAGTATGTCCGGGGTAATCTTCAAAACTACTGGACCAATTTTAACCATTTTTTCACCATAGATAACTACATTTTCAGGAAGACATATAGGCTATAATTCATTTCTAAAAACAAATTATCTTAAAAAAGTTATTATGAAAAACAGTAACTTTCATGCGATTTCCCCATTAAATGATAAAATATAAAACCCATTGCTACAAAAAATCGTTGTCATACAACTGCAATATTAATAGTAATCATTATAAAAATTTTGAACCAAGGCTTCTCTGGAGCAAGGATGAAATTTGTTCACTACTAGCCTGGTATCCGGCACTGCCAGGGCATTTAATTCATTAAAAATAGTGATATTTTTTTTTCTTTTTTCACACTACGGGTAACATAAAATGTATATATATATATATATATATATATATATATATATTTGAAATATTTGTTTTTGTTAGGGAATGGGGTGGTCAGGTTAAAATAAATAGAAATGGATTTAAAAATTTTTTGAGACAGGTGGTATAAGTAAATAAAAGACGCAGCAAGTGGCACTCTTGGAGTGAAAAGGTGAATGGCACAAAACAGAACTGGAGATAGATATAGAAAATATTTTATTCATATTAATTTTGATTAAGATAGATATAAATTCATTAATACTGCATCCAACTTTATCTAAACAGCCGCCAAAGGCGAGGCAATCTTGGCGTAAAAAGGCCAAACAGTCGCCGTATGCGGCTGCTTGCATAGAAAGGGTGATGGCGTAATAAGGCGAATCAGTCGGTCGCCGCAGTTGGCAAGTTATATCTATAGGCAAATTTATTTTGTTTCCTACGAATAATAAAACATCGAGAAAATCACGAATAGGTGCATTTCATAAAGCATTGAAAATATACACATTTACTTCTATTCGTACGTTATTTTTGTTGGGAATTCCAAATAATATTATCAATTTGTTAAGTTTATTTTGATACATTTGGCTTTAATTAAATCACGGTTTTCATATATCTTGCAAAATCACAAATGCTAATTCAATGATTGTAACATATTTTCCGATCTTAGACACGTGCGTGCCTTACGTCATGAAATAACGATGTTCCTTTTTTTTTTTTTTTTTTGATTAGCCGCCGTTCTAACATCGGGCGATGCGCATCTCAAATGCATGCCTTGAAATCCATGCAAATCATTCTGGCTGACTATTGATATGTTGTTTCGGTAGCTCATGTGCTTCTCTCTCGTTTAAGGAGCCGTATTTTTATTTTCATAGTCAGCTAAGTCGGCTGTTTGCCGTCGATGCTCTCGGTTAAACACTTTAAAATTGTAAACTTAGTCAGCAATCCATACGTTTAAATTAATGGAACCTCGATTAGATAAATGACTCTTCTTTAGTCACATTACAAATTTATCAATAATGGTTCTGCATGTTTACTAAATTATCTATGATTCGAGAGAACTTAATTTCCAATTTCATATTTCGTATGTAAATAGCTCGCCAATGATATCATTGTATTATATCACCATGGAGGAAATAAAAAGAAATAATTTTAACCACAGGTATTGTTTTCTGCAAAGGACTCCAATTACACTCCGTAACTCAAAAGGGCACTAATTAAATTAGTCATTGGTGCAATAATTTCTTTGGATCTAATCCCATCGCGCAATAATTTTTACAGCCCAAAAACTTAATTCCAAATATTTTACTACTGATATGCCATTTACATTGTTGCTTTTACAATAGATTTGATAGCTAGCACTTCAATGGCTTAAACTGTTAACCTTAATTTTCATGCATAGCTTTTAAAGAGGCAGTGAACTCATGTTAGGATTCTCACGCTGTGTAGTTAGCTGGTTTTTATGCAACGCATTTCTCTACTTGTAGGCAATATTTGAGGGGGGTTTTTTCTGCTGATGCAACTTAAAAAATATTACCATGTTAACAAAAAATCTTATTTTTTGACGATACGTGTAGTTAACATGTTCGAACTGCTTGTTTAACTCAAATATATGGTGAGTTAGAATTTCCCTCTCAACTTTATTTTATAAAAATATCTTTGCTTAACAAGCTTCAAAAGCGATTGAATAGACTGTTAAACTCGAAGAGCGAATAAAACGAGAACAACGTGACTGAGTAATTGTGCAGTTGAACTTGACGGATTTATTCCATTGATTAAGCCATTACTACAGGGAAAAAATACACTTGTGTAAGGAAAAAGAAATAGGAACTGAAATTTTTCGCTCGAAAAAAAAATGCTCTGGAGGCAAATAACACACCCCCAAAAAAAAAAAAAAAAAAGATTCAACTAAATCAGTTTCTTTTCTTTAACAATAGCAGCAATATCTTCACCTCATTGCAGCATTATTACGCTAGAAAGAGAGTCGGCATTTTTAAGCAGTTTTGTTACAAACGTAGAAATTGAATTAGGTGCCTGCTGAAAGAATGATCGAGAATGATTGATGGGTTCTAAAGTTTCGCTTGAAAGGTCATGAATGCAAATTGAAATCGCTGCTCCAAAGTGTAAAAAAAAAATAAAATTGAAAGCAAATGGGAAATTTAGTTTCAAGTGAAAGTTTTTCTCATCGAATATAGCTGTAGATAATCTGTCTCAACATCAAAAGATTCAAGTTTCCAGGGATTTGTTTTATTTGCTTTAAAACTCGCAGGTAATTACTAACCCCTAAATAATGAGGTGGGGTCTCTTCGTCCAAAATGATTGAACTTTTGCATTCAGACGTTTGTCAGTGTTTACGCATTTCACTTCATATGTACATGTATGTCACCTGTAGAACTGTTTGGGGCGTACTGATATAAATAAATATTACGCAAACTATTGGGCATATCTGTAACTTAATTTATTTAATTTTGTGGAGAACACAAAAACATAAATTTCCGGCACATTTCAGCACATACATTGCCAAACTATTGTCGTTTACCAATTCGAAAAATAACTGACACTTTTTTATAATGAAACTAGAACTCGTGTACAAAATTAAAGCAAAAGTAATAGTTAAATCATTATTATTAACTGCGAAAATTAAATATTATAGTGATAAAATGATTTCAAGCTTTTTTATGAGCAGCGGCAGTGATAAGCAAAGGAATGTGTAAGTAAACTTTTTTAATTTCAGTTCAAAACCTAGGTCAAATTGTGATTTTTCAAAAATGATTCTGTATGGCAGTACCTAGTAAAGCTACTAGTATCAAGTAGGGGAATATGGGGCAAATTAAAATAATGAAATATTTGCTCTGTTTTTAGTGCCAACTATATAGTAATATTTCAACTATGTATTAACAGATGTAGTCTATTCCAGTGAATAAAAAATTACCTCTGAAAATCATAAAATATAATAATACAAGCAATTTTCAAATTTGAAACTCGTATTGTAATATTTTGTTGTAAATCAAAAATTATTTTTGTTATTGTTAAATGATAAAGTTCCTGTTATTATTTCCTGTATAGTAAATAGTATTAATTGAAGCCTATTTATATTTGGTTCAGTATTTTTTGTTTAATTACAAGTTTTGTTTAACTTTTGTTTAATTTGTTTAATTAATGTGTTTTGTTTAAACAATTAGTCAAGTGCATGCGGGACAAAGTTAAATAGATTATTCCCCCTTACTTATTCAGTCTTTTATCAAATCACTTATACATTCATTTATTATTTAGTTCATTCACATTCATCCATTTAAAAATTCCCTTATTCATTCATTCACCACTTCATTTACTCATTTATTTTACCTCATATACTTTCTTATTTATTTATTTACAAATTTATTTATTTTTTCATTTCTTCATTAATTATTTTATTTACTCATTTAATTGACTGAAAATATCTTTAACAATCGAATAGAAAATATTTTTTAAGAAAAATATTTCATTCTTCACTTTACCCCATGAAAAAACAATGCAAAATATTTCCGACTTTTTTTGGTGGTAAAAACTTTTAGCAAAAAAATAAAAAATAATGTTGCAATGCAAGTTTTTTTGCAAAAAATATTGTTCTTTCTTGATATACCGTACTTTTCTAAGCAAATTTTTAGTTTGTACATTTTGAAAAAAGTAAGTTATCTTAACAATTTCCCTTTGCGTCATATTCCCCTACCGCCGTAACCATTTGTACAAGTTATATCAATATATATATATATATATATATATATATATATATATATATATATATATATATATATATATATATATATATATATATATATATTTTTTTTTTAAACACATACACTTACGTTCTTTCCTTAGCTTTAAAAATGTTCGTGGGAAAAGTGTTCCTGACTCAACTTGATTGTAGTATCGTATCGCTAAAAATAGTCATCTAAAATAGTCAATATAAAATCTAAAAATAGTCATCGGTTTAATTTTTTATCAAGTATTTTAAACACAAATGAATTTGAGGCTGATACATAAATCAATGAAACAAACATTTTTCAAAAAGCAGCTTAATAGATTTTTGCAGTATACAATAGTTTGAGATCGGACGTGTTTAATGCACTTATGAAAGATAAAGGATTAAATTTACAGCGCAATAAATGTTTTATGTTTTTTATTATTGTTATTATAACTTAATTGGAGCTCCCACTCGTATGCAAGCAAACGTGTTAAGGCAACAAAAACTTTCAAGTATTGTTTTGTTCTCACGTAGAGTTTTAAAAACATTAGTTTAAAAGTAACTAATTTAATTAAATTCTGCTAATCTTTTTGAAAATAATTTAAAACAAAGTTGGAAATCGTTCCATCCTATCATTAAAAATTTAAGACGTTTAAAATACAGACTTATTTTTGTAAAGCTATTCGGGGTTTCCACTAGGGTATCAGTCCGCTTTATTATTTTTTTTCTCTTTACGTGAGACAAAACAAGTTCTTTCAAAATGAATAAAAATGCTTATAAAGTATTTTTAATGAAGAAGATATCACTAATAGTTCGTCTCTCTCAACCTTTTCAAACGAATCGGAGCATAATCATAATAAAAGATTAGGTCACGGTTGCCGTAGCCCCCATCCAGTTACAATCAACCTCCTTGTTAATTAATTCGCTGGCAAAACAAAAACACCCTCTTTTGTTCTCTCAAGGGAAAAGGTAAAGGCTCGGATTAGAAAAAGAATATCCCAACGAAGACTTCATTAGTGAAAGGCACCTTGCAGAAAGGTCTCAAGACAATAGGAATTTTTAACCCCCCTCTTTAGTTGCGGGAATTGGTTTTTTTCTTATTTTGTTTAAAGATTTCGACGCTATTTCGTAGAGGTTTTTCTTGTTAAGTCAAGTTCACAGATTCGTTGAATGTTCGTTCAAAGTTTTTTTGAAAACATCAACTCCTTCTGTGTTACAAGTTTACAAGGAAAACTTGAAATTTAAACTACAGTAAACTCCGGATTATCCGCGGGGCGGATTATCCACCACCTTTCACACTTAAAAAAAATAAAATATTTTCGGCGATAATTAACTGAATGTAGATAATTGAATCCATTTAAGCGAGTAAAAAATCTATTCTTAGACATTCCTTTTTATTTTGTATTCCTGTCCCTTCACTTGCGATGACATCAAACCTTCCAAAATCGCCGAAACCTGATTTTTCGATGTACACAAAAAACTGATTTTTAAATCTACACTGCTAGTTAAAAACTGATTCTTTAGTTCTGCACTACTTACTACTTTTGATCAGCGCTACATATTCAATTTTATTTATTTGTTATCGCGTTTTAGATAGTGAATTTATTGTATTACGCATTTTCGTGCATAAACAAGTAACTAGACTAGTTCAGAAAAATTCCCCTCTGGCATTCCCCTCGGCCGTGGCATATCTTAAAAACGAATACAGTATTGGAGAAACTCCAGGTTTTACGTAATATTATTTTTTACTTATTTATTAGCAAATATCAATGTGTACGATAAAAAGTACAACGTGTTTTTTTTTTAAATAAATGATTCAAAACATGCTAACTTTACATAACTGCTGCTTTGTAATCTAAACTACAGTAAAATCTGTGAAGTTGACCACCCTTGTAGGTTGACGACCACCTCTCTAAGTTGACCGCTTTTTTCAGGTACGGAATTAGCCCTTATCATGTAAATCAACCTTTGTAAGTTGACCACCTGTTTAAGTTGACCACTAAAGTAGTGCACTGCAAGTGGTCAACTTACACAGGTTTCACTGTACTATGTTGTAACTAAAATTTCAAAAGGCTTTTTTTTTTGTTGTGAAATTTCAATAATGTACCGCGATTAATTATGTGTTTTACATGCAACATTTCAGTTACATTACGTTAGATAAATGCCTATGATGTGACAAGAAAAGTCATTAACTTCATATAGTAAATAAATAGTAATTAATACTTTTAACAGAAGATTTTGCTACTAGTAACTTTGATCTTTACTGCGCACTATAAACCACCTATGTTACTTACATCCACGTTACATTATACAACAACGACATGAATGTTCAGTATTTATAAAGATATCTAGTATGATTTTCGTGTTTTTTAAATAAGATAGATACAGATTTTGGCACTCTTCTATACGTAAGGCAGTGCGAAGCAAAGGAATCTAAGTGACAAAAATAAAAATTTGGAGGTAACCAGTACAAATGGAAGGTGAAAATCTCGTCTGTCTTGGAGCGAGATATAATACTATTAGCCCTGTTAGGTGCTGTTATAGCTGCTGGTAGGCAGCATGTTTTAGAAAAACATTTCAGAAAAAGCCTACCTAGGACCTTATCTTTTAACGCGTTTTACTCAAAATCTGAAAGTGTCCACTTAAATCCTGTTGCTTCTCAATGCTTCACGCGTTTTTCCCTAAAGATATCTAAATTTAAGGCAAGTGCAGTAGTCATTTTTGTGGAAATTAAAATTGTAATAACATCCGTAATATTTTTTTATTGATAATATTAAAAATCTGAGAAGTATGGAAACAACTATGGCATATTGAATGCCTGAACTGCACGAAAACATGACAGAGCAAAACATTCGAATATTCGAACAGGTAATACTCACATTCAAATGGGACAAAACATTCGAATATTTTTAAATTCTTATTCCTTTTCCCCGCATTTCCCACGATGTTTATTTTTTTATTTAGATATAATACGCTTGACTAAGCTTTTAACTAAGAAAATCTCATTTATTATTTAGATTTCTAAATTCGCTTTGCACAATATAAATGAATAAAAATTGCTTATCCTGTTATACTCTAACATTTGTAAATCGATTTTTTCTTCACCACCAAGTATTGAAACATGCGAGCGCCCTCTTCGCAAAATGTGTACGTAAGGCATTATTTCTCTTTAATTGTAGGATGTTAGTACGGGAAGTGTTTGTCGAATGCGTTTCCGTAAATAGTCATTACGTTAATTATCCTCTTTAACTTTGTCGGGTGATGATAATTCTGACGAGACGCATTTTAGCATTTCCTTGATGGCATGCTGTGTTTAGTAACACATGGGGGAAATTTAAGCGAATGTCACATCCCATATTCGGTAACCTAGAGTCCGAAATTCGTTTCGTAACTCGAGAGGAGTTCTCGTTAAACAAAACATAATCAATTAGTCAACGTCGTCAGAGATCAGATTCGAGGCGAAAAGCTGCCATCAAAGATAACTCTGATCGAATATCCAATATCTTTAAATGTATAGTAAAGTATAAAAGTAGAAATATAATTCCTGAATTTATCATTGTCAGTATGTATGAAAACATTGCCACGTCAGCAAGTACCTAGAATTATAAGTCTGAAATGCATACCTGTATAATATATATATATATATATATATATATATATATATATATATATATATATATATATATATATATATATATATATATATATATATATATATATACACAAATAAGTGTGAATGCACTCATTTTAGTGTAGCACGATACTTGAAAATTCGTTTCCATTAAGAGAAACGAAGTAGCAATTGCATTAATTTGTAAGAAAAATAAATGTGGCTACGCGTTTCAGGGTGCTATGAAATTCATTTTTCAATGCAGAAAATGATTTTCTGGATGAAAAGATATGCGACAAAAGTAAAGCGATAGAACAATGCATAGTTTAAATAGTAAAAACAGCCAATTATCAAAATACGTAAATCAAAATTACATTTTGAGCTGAAAATTTTACATGTTTTCAGACTAGAAAACACCTTTAAGCAGTAAATTTTACTCAAAAAATTCTTTTTTCACAGATGTTTTTGATTTAAGGAAAAAAAAATTCGGTTTTTCCTTGCCATGAGTTGTGCAATACATTTCGTTTCACAGTTTCATGCATCCGTTTGTTTTGCTAACATGATAGTTTTTACTATTTAAACCATCTATCGTTCTATTTCGTTTCTTTTGTCGGATAACTTCGCATTAAAAAGTTCCTATTTTAATCCTTAAAAAAAAAAGAGTTCCTTTAAACTTCAAACACATGTCTGCAAAAGGCTGTGAATGTGTACATCTATTACCCTGCTCATCTCATTTTTACTTTGTAGCACAATGGTATTCGTCTCAATTATTGCTTCTGGAACGCAGCGTTCTACTTAAAATGGTGTGAATTTAGGAATGAACTTAGTGTTCAGAACATATAACCTAAGAATAAAGGAAGTTTTGAACATCCTGCATAATTAAACGCTTAAACTTTGGCGGCGAAAATATGTTACATGTAAAAAAAAATCAATCTATTTTTGTAATAAAACATACCTACTCTGTTTGGCATCCATAGTGATCCTTCCGTTACTAGTTTGGAAGAAAAATTTCTAAACTTTTTTATATTAACAAGAAACTATGTGTTGCGAGTAATCTTAACATATTATATAGTTTTGTGTGTATTCTAGCATTTAAATAAAAAAATCAATAAAAAATATTGCCATTAAAACACATACTTGCCTTCGAATCTTTTTTGGAATGTGTTACTGTAGTCGCTGGTCAGTGATTTTATAAAAACATCATCCAGCACATTTGTTCTTTATTTTCATGACACACACATTTAGATAATGTAAGTTTTCACTCTACAAAATACCAATTTTTAAACGCTCTGAGAAGAGTGTCACTCATCGAAAAGATAAAAATTTAATGCTACGTTTTTTTCATTGAAGTTTCTTTCTGCGTAAAAACGAAACCCGTTGTTAAGAATACCTGTTTAATCGAGATTATAAATCAAACCGTCTCCGAAGAGAAAAAATACTCGGTACTGGTACAAAAATGCGTAAAAACACTGCTATAAGAAGATAAAAGCTATCGCATCTTTAACTGGGAATTTCAGAAATTCAGTATAGTATCAAATGCGGAAATGCGCTGAGTCAGATTTTGTTTTGGAGCTCAAACAAATCATATCTGAGTGGGCATCATTTGAGTAAAACGCCATTGGGGGTGTCAAAATGACGTAACTCGAGATAACGCTGTCATCAAAACTGCAACTGAATAAAGCGAATGTGTCAGTCTCTACCCTATGTTACATTAGCCGTTCACAACAGCAAAACAAACTTTTGTGTGATACATCTTTATCGCCAATTTTCTCCCCTTCCCAGATGAAAACGAGCTGATGTGTGCATCACATGACTTCCTTTTACTCCAATTTAATGTCATTTCCCCATTATTCGCTATTTTAATGTGATTCAATATTTATTCTCTAAATATCACCAACAATGGCCAAATTGAAACCAAAAAAAAAAAAACTCCGCCAAATTTGTCGCCAAGTTGGCGACAAAACTTGGCGACCAAAAGACTGGCGATATATCGCCAAGTGTCCGACAAATTATAACGCCACTTGAGTTTACATCGAAATTAACAATGATTTCCCCCCAAAAAGGTGCAAAAGACCCCCTTAGGAACATCCGAAAGCAACCAAAAGGGGAGGTGCACAACTAGACCCCACTACGAGTCTATGTACCAAATTTCAACTTTCTAGGACATACCATTTTTGAGTTATGCGAGATACATACGCACATACGCACATACGCACATACACACATACGCACATACATACAGACGTCACGAGAAAAGTCGTTGTAATTACCTCGGTGATGGTCAAAATGGATATTTCGCGTGTCTATACATTCTTAGGCACTTTTCCGCATGTGGTCGAATCGAAAAAAAAACTCAACATTCATTTGGGGGTGAGCAAAATGGAAATTAAGGGCGATTTTTGAGTGAAAATTTTTTCGCGAATACAATACTTCCTTTTTTGTAAAAGGAAGTAAAAAGAGTTAATCAATGTATACATTCTGACATTTCAATCTTTTCCAAAACTTTGTTGTTTTATTATTTCTAATAATCATTTTCTCAGCAGATAAATTAATTTAGCGTAAGAAATGATTCGTAACTACTGATTTTTATTTTCATTTATAGAAACAGATAAGAATTTACCCTCAAAAATTAAAGTGACATTTTAGCGAAAAGAAACACGATATAATTCGCAACCAACCACTCATACAGTCAATAATTTTATACAGTTGCTTTTAGAGAGTGTAGTCATGGACACAATACATGAAATTTTATCGCTTTTTCAGCCAAAAGAAAGGGTTGGGTCTAAATTTGAAAGATTGAAATTCCATTTCATTTCATCTCGATAGACTCTATATATAATTTTTGTTTGTAGGATTCTCCGACGAGCCTACTATGACGTCGCATTTTCAGTTCAGCGGATGATGATTTCTTGTTTTGTTCAAGACCGAGACTGATGGTTACAACCAGGACTGTGGAGTCAAAATCGAAGAGTCGGAGTCGAAATGATTTTGATGTAAAGGAGTTGGAGTCGTTCGAAAGCATGCTGACTCCGACTCCGGGTTTCTCTTTTTTCTTTAATTTCCACTGACTCTCCTTGCATTTTTAAAAAACATGTAACCAATTAATTTGACTACATGTATAAAGGCCTACTAATAAGAAAATAACTCATTGTGGCAACCAGCTGGCTTGATTGTTTATCAACTTTCTGTTACAGCTACCTACGCCGTCTCCTAGTTTGCTTATTTTCTAACTTGATTTAACTGATAGCAACAGTTTTGTTGCTTAACATTTTCTAAGTAATCACTTTTAAATAAAAATAATGATATATTTTTTTTTACCTCGATCTCAGTTATAAAATAGTAAAAGGAATGTATGCTTGAGCAAGTCGGGAGATTTTTGAGTGTGGCAAACTTAAATAAGTGTTGGCACGAAAGCGCAAATCCAGAAGTTCCGATTAAATATAAATGTTTTTCTTTAAATCTGACTAATAAGATTTTTTTCTAAAAACCATGGTTATCACTGAAAAGTACATAATATAATAAGTACATGATTTATTGGTTACAACACTTAATTGTAAGTAATCCTAAAATCTTCATGTTAAGGTTAATTCTTAAGGTTGCCAATAAATTTAAAATTAAAAATTGAGTCAAGAAAAGTACGTATTCGTACAAAGCTGTATACCGCCGCATTTTGTGTAAAATTTGCTCCAGACGTACATGCACCCGACCTCTCTCTACAATATAGTGCAATATTTTTGTTGCATTTTTTAAGATGAAATTTAAAATGTATTATTTGGGAAATTTTTCAGAATTAAAGTATTTTAAATTTTATAAACTCTGAAACTTAGCATTTTTTTCTCTCTCAAAACGCTTTCTCTCACTCTTCTCAGTGCTTTAAAAAATTGAAAGCACAGGATTCGATCAACATCTATTTGTTAAATATTAAAGGGGAGAATATTAATCCTTTTCATTAAAAAAAATAAGTAATTTTACTTTAGAAATTGCAGTCAATGGATATTTTGATTTTCAAATTAAATTTCTAACGTTGTACGCATCTTAGGTTTACAATAAAATACAAAGTGAAAATTTCATAAAAAGGAATTAATGTGTCATTTTTTTTTTTTTTTGGACTTTTCCCCCTCCTTATGAGGGAGGGTTATTTGAAAAAATAAATAATTAAAAATAAAAAAGCCGGAGTCGGAGTCTTACGTTTCTAAATTCAGGAGTCGGAGTCGGCTATTTTTCTTCTGACTCCGCAGCCATGGTCACAACAGTAAGGTTTAACGTGGCATAATACAAAAGTGTGTTTTAGGAATTAAATCTCTATTTGGATATTGTCTTTTGTGTAAAAATGTAATGTGATAAATTTACCAGATGAGAATTTTTAGATTATGAAAAAAAATATATTCTTCACCTCTTTTTTTTTTACAAAGTTAACAATAACACCGTAAAATTTTGGAATAAACATTTATCCAACAATACTATTAGACTCATTTAAAGCTAAAAAAGCAGCACTTAAAATTCTACACCTTCGATGTTTTAAAATTACTGTTAAGTAAAGCCGAAAAACAGTTAATGAAAAATATTTCATCAGCTTTTGATACACTTTACTTTAGTTTCTCGAATGCATAAATAATCAAGCCAAAAATTATACTAATTCCATTATTAAAACTATTTAACAATTCTTATTTCACAGTATGGTATACAAATAAACTTCTGTGAATGTGAAAAATTTAATTATTGCAATGTGGTAAAAATTCTTGAACTACCCTCCCCCGCCCTGCATTTTTATCCAAACCTTTGCTCTTAAACTAACGTGTCTTGAAACAGTAAAAATATTGCATTTTAATTAAAATACTCTGTTAAGATTATTGTTATTGTTTCATATCCTGCACCTACTTATTTGAATAAATTTTGATCTCTCAAAGAACCTGCTTCCTTTCTCATAATTAAAATTTTGTTTTTACTCTTAAATATTCAATACTCTCTAGTTATGCTTGTCTAGGCATCATTTTTTTTCTTATCTCATTGTTTCGTGCACTAAAATGTTCATTGTAATACAATGTGTCCTTATTTACAACGTATTGCTTTTACGTCGTATAATCTAGAAATGTTTTGGTTTTGTCGAGGTATATGTTTTAAAGTGTATAACACTTTCATAATAAGAAAAAAGAAGGTTAGGTATTTATGCAATAAATTAACTTTAAAAAAATTCACTTATTCGGTTTTTCAGAACAGAATTCACATAACCGATTTTTTTCTCTTTATATACAGGGTGTCCTGGTTTTACCAACAAGGCCTCTACTTTCGCAACCGTTAGTCCTAATTGCATATTTCCAAATGCAAAAATGTTCAAAATCAGATGCAAAAATAAGGTATTGAAAGTTTGAAGCAGAAAAAAATGTCAACAAATACAAAATTTAACTTTTTATAGGGGTCCTAGGTCCCCTAACTTATAGTTACAGAAATAATCTCCATTGAAAAATACTACTAACACAAAAAACGTGTCATTTGTGCGGCCAAAACTCAAGAAGTTTTAAGGGACCGTACAGAGATTGGAACTTTCAGAAGAATGACAAGTTTTCAAAATAAAATTACACAATATAGTTATATTTTTCATTACTATTAAAAATAAATGCAAATGTTATGCCATTTAACCGCTATATTTTCCCCCAAAAGTTTTATTGACGGCGAGTGTAAAGTGTTTTAAGTCAAAAAACGCTGCTTTTCACATCTCGGTGAATATTGGTCGTACTAAGCTAAGCATTTTGTGTTGGAATTATTTTTAGTGGACATTTTTCCCCTAAATATATGTTAGAGGACCTAGGACCTGTATAAAAAGTTAGATTTTGTAATTTTTGATTCATTTTTGTTTTCGCTTCCATTTTTTAATACAGTAGCCCCTCGTTATATCGCGCCTCGTTATATCGCTCATTCGGATATATCGCTCTTTTCTTCTGTCTCCCGAAAAATTAAAGTCTAAGAAAAAAATTTTCGCTTTAAGTTTGAAACCATTTCTGAAAACATATAGTATTGCTCAGAGAAGGTCTCTTTCTTCTTTATTTTGTCAATAAACAAAAAGAAGCTGTTCTTCAGAATCCACTGGAAAAGCAGCAGCAGTACCTGTCATCCAAATGTACGTACCCGCGCAGTATATATCAGTCTGTAAACTACTTGACATCTTCTTTTGTACTGATACATTGCCTTTACAGTGAGTGAAAGACATCAAGCAGGTGTCATACTAGCCCATGTAGAAGAGCACATACGCCCTTCATTTAGTACAGAAAAGATTTGTGCTTGGTTGCACAAACCGGGATTTGCATCAAAAAAAAAAAAAAAAAAAAGATTGATATAGACGGGCAAAAGAGTTTTCTGCAAACAATGGGGTTACTTTTACTTTTCACATCCTTTCTACAGCAAGTCAAACGTATTAGAAAGTCTATTGGGAATAAGAGGGTATTGGAGAATGCTCACTCTTATCTCCCGCCAGCTCAAAAAGATCGTCTTCATTCACCATTTGATGTTTTTAACTTTCTGACGGTGAAAATTTACTTAAATTTCAATCTTGTTTAGATTTCAATAGGTGTGATAGTACATTCGTGAACTACATCGAAACCATTAGAAAATCATGTCAAAAAGAACGAATGCTAATTTACTTATGTATTGGACTTATAACTATTTTTAATGAGCTATGTTATATTGCGCTTTCGGATATATCGCTCTTTTTCTTTGTCCCCCGAAAAGCGGGATATAACGAGGGGTTACTGTACCTGAACTCTGCATCTGATTTTGAATAATTGGAAGTATGCATCTAAGACTGACGGTTGCAAAATTAGTCTTGAATATTAAACCGGAATACCCTTTATATAAATGTATGGTGTTGAGAGCAAAAGTGATGCAGGCTAATAAAACAAGATTTTTAATAATTGAGTGGTTTAGTAACCACTTTCGCATGAAATAATATATGTATATGCATTATTTGAAAACTACAATTCAGAACAAATATGGAATCACTTAAAAACTACTCAGTAAATGTGTTTTAAACGATAGTTATAATGAGAGCACACAATCATAATTATTTGTTCTTTTTTTAAAGTTATTTTTCTTTGTAGTTTCCTTTATCAGAGAATTTAAAGAATGTATATTTATTTTTTTTAAATATTTGCTTTGTTGTGTTTAGCTTATTTATGCATATTTATAGAACTATTACTTATGTTTTAAAACACATTATCATTTCTTTGAAAAATGAAGTTATCTTTTATACGTTTTCTGCTTATAATTTCCAAAGATTTTTTTTTTAAAAAATAAATATGCATAGTCAAATGTGCATGCTAAAATTCGAGAAAAACAAGATATGTGTTGTTAAAGTTCAGGCAGTATTATGGACAGTTTTGCAGTAATGTATAAGGAAGACTGCGGAGAATTGGAGGCTTAGAAAAATAAAAATTCTCCGCTGAAATCTAACAATGACACAAAACCTGAAAAAAGATGCTCAAAACGGGCTTTCTAAGGGAACAAGTTTCCTGTGTGTTTAAGTATCCCCACTCTTCCCTACAGTTAAAATTACGCTCTATTTTAAATATTTTCTGATAAACAATAAATAGTGAGAAGTTTTCTGTGCATTACAGTTTAAAAAATTACTGATGTTGATCAATATATTCAAAACTAAAAAAGAGTTTAAAATAACAACGATAAAAAAAAATTTGAAAACAAAAAACACATTTAACGTTTTTCAGAGAATATAATTGATGATTTAGTTATATTTTTATTTCCCTAAATGCCATGTATCTAAAGGCATCAGTATCGACCTAGTAGACATTGTCAGTCCGGAGGAGATAACGTTACAGTTAATACGCGAAGAGTTTTTAATAGTACAGATAGTGTATAATTTAAGTGGTATATCTTTCATGTTACTTATGATACTGAACTGCACTTTTCACATAAATTGCGAACTGCAGTGGTCTGTTTAGTGGATAAATTGTTTTTAAAATAACTATTACGCATGCGCACTAAAAGCTATCTTCTTTATATATATATTTTTTAGCTCTTATCGTCTTTCCCGTTTAATAATTTCTTTTCATAATTTTGCATGCAATTTAAATTATATTCCTGAAAGTTTTGTATATTGGAAATTTTAGAACTCAAAACAAAAAAGTGGAAAAAAATGATTTATGCACTTAAATATAATGACCATTATTTCAGTCGTTTCTCCTGTGGAAAAAAGTTATTACTAAAATGTGCTACTCAGCCAAACCTAATTTTTGTTACTTTTATATTTTACTTTTGCTGCATGTTGTCTGATGCATTTTATTATCGGCATATGTATTCCTTGTTTCCTGTGCTTTTTAAAGTTTTTCGTTCAAAGCAGTGTAACTTTTTATGTTTTCTGGCTCGAAAAAATGCTACTGCCTTTTCCCGTTATGCAAATTGCAGAAATGTTTGCTAAGTGTCTCTAAATTAAAAATGGTAATCGTAAAAATATTTTTTTTTGACGTTATGAACATTTAAGTTTTACATAGCTATTTTTAAGATGCAGTATTTAGAAGGGAAAATGCCTTTTTTTTTAAAGTATCCATGATGAATTTATCTTCACCTGTCATTTACTAAGAATGACCCTTTACTATACAATTCTAAACGATGTTTAAAAAAACGGAAATAAATACTGACAATTATGTCTTTGTGTTCTTTAAAATATAGTCCCCTCTTAAGGAATATAAATTTCTGACAATATTTATTTTATCTGACGTATTTGTCCAATTTCTCTTTTTGTAGTTTTAATATTTTTTTGTAATAACGGTATTTGTCCCATTGGATCGGTGCCAACATCTGTCACTTGGTTGAACCAAGATTTCTCGGGAAAAAGTGGAAAAAGCTTACGGAAGTTCGCTTCAAAAGTTAGCTTCCTTCGGTGCCGCAAGATGTCTCTCAAGAAGAAAGAAATCGATTCTTTTGAGAAACGTTGGCTCCTCATCGTATAAAAAGGTATTCTTTTCATCTTTTAGAAAGCTGGAAGTCCCTATTGTGGAAATATTTTGAGTTTTTCACATACTTTATCCTTTCACTTCTCATTACGAAAAAGGACTAATCAAGGATGATTGCTCGCTCTTTTAAATGCTTAGACAAAAGCAGTTTAGACAATTTTTAATTCTACCTAAAGGGCGCGTTAGAGCAATTTTGAGTTTTTTTTTTATTTGGCTTCTTCATTATAAAAATGGCTATTATTCATATTTTTCGCTTTGTAGTAGTTGCTTCTTATTTTTGAACCTACTAAATAGTGTTAGCTGATATTTTTCATAATTTTTAATGAAGGGCGGAAAAATTAATAGTTGTTTTTGAATGTGTTTCTATTTTTTAAAAATAACAAAAGAATAGTTCATATTTTTGTAAATTAAGTAACTAATAATGATGCAATTTAGGATATTTAAGAAGCTTTTATTTAATTCTTGAAACTATCATGTGCGGATATTTTTAGAATTCCACCAGAAAAACTAATTAGAGCAATTCTGTGGATTTTTGTGGATTTTTATATTTTGGTTCCTCTATAAATACTGTTTACACTTTTATTCTCTTTTACTTTTTTGTCATATTTCTCAGAACCATTCCATTGTTTATAGCTATTGTCTTCTCATACTGAATGTTACAATTGATATGTGCTGTTGAACACCTACATCTATTTTTATTACAATAGAATAACTGCTTATATGTTTGTAAATGATAAAGCTAATATTTCAGTAATTTTAAGTATTTTAAGCAGATTTTTCCTTTTTATTTTAAAATTTGCAAAATATCATGGGCAAAAGCGTGTTTAGAATGAAAATTGTTTTCCGAAATAGTTACTTTTGTTGCACTTATTTCTTTCACTGACCTATATAGAGAAATGTTTTTTGGAAGATTTTTCATGCATCTTTATTGCTAAATTTATACGAAGTAATATTGTTATTGTTACATTTTATATAAATACCTTTCGACTTGATTTCACTCAAAAGTTAATCACGGATTGTAACACACCAATTACTTACAAGTAAATCCACGATCGCAAAAAAAGATGTTTTGATATAACTGACGGTTTTTCGTACAGAAACGTATAATTTATTGGCGAAATAAAATGTACACTTTGTTATTGCTCAGGCCCATTCGATAGTAGGGATACCTTCGAAATTAAAATGAATTTCCCTAAGTTTAATTCATTTTACTAGGTTTTTGATTTTGGTATAATTTATTGATCTATACATACCGATAAACACATAGATAAATCATCATATTTTTCAATATGTTTCTAGAAAATCTCGAAACAGGAATAAAATCAGGAAACCAAAAGACAGATTTTTTTTCCAAATGGAGAAAGCAATCGTTATTCTTTCTTTACATCGTCATTTTTCTCGTGAAGATAACGGCAATCCGAAGCGTGAGAAGAAAGTGTAAAAGTCTGTCATGAGAGCCTTAAAGTGATTCGGCATCGCGACATCTAAAAATAAATTTGCTTTTTGCTTGACTATATAGCTTTCGTGTCTGCCCTTTTCCTTTCAAATACCAGGAGCTAAACAATATTTACACCTCTACTTAAACTCCGAATCCGAAAGCCAAACCAGATGGCGTGAAACATTTTCCACTGCTTTACCAATAAAAGCGTAAATAAAAGGTGGCACGACCACTTCTTTCTTATTCTTTTTTTTAAACTTATTTAGTAGATTTTTCTTCCCTCAGAGCAGGAGAAGAGGGGAAGCAATATCGAGAATTTATGGAGTGGCTGATGGGAGTTGGTCTTCAGCAACGACACGGTCCACTGACTACTCAGTTGTGATCCTTCTATTGCTGTCAAAAAGTCGATTTTATCACCCCCTTCACTTTGACGCTTACTTATATTGCTCTCGATTCATATTAAATATCGTTTATCTTAATAGAATCACGCCAACGTTATGCGAATAAATAACACCGGCCATTTCTCAACAGCTGGCGAGAACAGTCTGAGCAATGGATTCCGAATTTACATGGGACCGTTGGGTCCTGTAGAAATAATCACTGTGTGTCGTTTTCAGCTCGGAAATTGTGACGAAAAATATAAAGCAAACGTTGTTCCTGCTTCGATATATCATGCATGTAAAAAGGCGTTAATGTTTTCTGAGATGAAATGAACAAATTTTCATAGATAAAAGTCCCTACGTTCTTTAACAATGTTGTTTACTATTTTTTTCATATAAATAGTTGAACTTGAGTTTTTGGATGAAGGGCATGAGCTGGTATTCTTTTTAAGCGTGCATCTAAAGCGTGATACAGTGGACATTAAACTTGCTGACAACTGAGCAAAAATCAAACATTTTTTTTAGCCTTTTTTTATTACATTATCAGCTATTTTATTCAGAGCAACTAGATTTTTTTTTATTCATGCATTATTTCATGAGTTATGGGTTAGTTTTGTTTTGCGCATCTGTGGTCACGCCCCTTAGTTTACATTTTGCAGCACTTATACACTGCTGTCATTGTTTATATAAAAAAAGTAAATAAACTTAAAACGTGTTATGCATCACAATATTTATCGGATTATAATTAAGCTATGGAAAATCATTCGAATAATATCTAATTATAGTTGTACGCATGAATTTCAGTAATGGTGGTTATGTAAAATAAGAAAGTCAACGCTTTTGTTGCTAAAATCACCGTATTGCTGAAAATTTCACATAAATTCTCCTTTTCAGCCCTTTTTTTTTATAAACTGTCTCATAAAACATTGCATGCTATGTGTACATGAATGTAATTATTCCTAATGACTGAAAAACAAGTGGAAATTCAAAGTTTGAAAAAACAATTGGAAACATGAAACAATATGAAACTTGTGATTTTTTTTTTTGAAAAAGTATTCATTCTTTTGCACCTTTTTTTTGGTTTAAACGTAATAAATATACAAGCACACAAAGGTTTAGGCATTTAGATCATTTACTGGAAAAAAATAATAAAACAGAATTGTGTTTAATGTAGCCTTAAGTCCTTTTCTGTTGAAAACAAAATCCGAGTTTTGGAAGGGTTCCTTAATTCCCTCTCCCCCCCATGGATGTTCTCCTTGAATAAGACTCGATGTAATAAACGTTCTAATAAAAACTCATGCAAAGTTACTCGCACTCAAGAGGCAATATATGTTTCAATTTTCATTTTCGTAAAAATGTCTTAAAATCCTACTCTCAAAATAAAAGATGCTTTGAACCAATTTTCAGAAATTATTCTTTGGTGTTGCGTGCTTTCGATCGCTTTTGATCTAGTGTCTGGGTTAAACTTTTCCGTTCAATTTTATTTAATGCCTTACTTACTTTACAAAACAGAAAATCTGTCACAAACTGCGTTTTTTTCTGGGTGACAATTCGTAGCTTATTTAAAAAAAAAAAAAATCATATAAATAACAATAATTGAAACGCTAATAATAATGATAATAATAAAACTAATTTTGACAACGGAAACAATGCTGATACTCTGTTAAATGGTGTCTCCGTAAAATATTGCCTCACTTAAGTTTTGTATGTCAGAAATAATTACAACTGTTTTATATTTTTGACTTTCTGAAAACCAGGAGCAGACATTATAATCATTCCAACACTCTTACATTGTTGCATACAAGTGATTTTGATATTTACATGTGAATATTTAAATGATTTTTTAAATTATGGATGCTGTAGCAAATAAATATCTCAAAGCTTTTGAGGAGAGTAACTTTTTTTCTTTCATTTATGTATTTTCCAAATATTTTTTCCAAGATTAAAATGGTTTTTCTCTCAAAATGTTTTGACAAACTCATTTCACGTCTTTACAATTTAAACTGGTATATTTTTTCTAACTAAAAAACGAGTTCTTGTTCTTAAAAACTTAACACAGCAAAACTAATTGGTTGTATTTTATGTCTGATTTTTTTACATTTTCGTTAAGGATAAGATAAAAGGTATTGACATAGTATCTATTTAGAATTTAATCTTTTGAGTTGCCGCCAGTCTTGTACAGTAGTCAGAGAAGTCTGCGACAAAAAGGTCCGGGTTCGAATCCCGTCTCGGACATTGACGTATTTTCTCTCTCTGTTCCTAGTCCTTTTTTGTGTGAATGTATTGTTGTGCTGTGAATGGCTGCCTAAGCTCTAAACGGGTCCTAATGGCATGTATGTACTGTAGAGGTAGGACTTCACACCAGATTACAGTACAGTTTGAGCAACAGCAGCACATCAAGCAGCGCATCCGAATTGCGAGCTTAGCTGACACACGACAATAACATCTTTTAAGTTAAATGAAAAAAAAAATGTTTTGCTGCTTCAAAATCGCTTTAAAGTATCACTATATTTGTACCCTAGAGGTACTTGAGTTTTCCTTCAATTATCATTACATTAAACTCAGTGATACTCCTAAGAAAATTCCTAAGTATATTTTTAAAGAAAAACTAATTATTTTTGAATATTCAACTATTGATTTTAATTTATGATATGCTTTTCAGGAATTATTGAACAAAAAAGCTTAATATTCCTTAGAACACACGGAAAAAATTTCATCTAATTGTTAAAAAACGGGAAAAAAAGGAGATTTGATACTTTTTGGCAGGTGAATCTTCGGAATACGTTCGAGAAAATGGAAGAAAAACAGAGAAATAGAAGAAAGGAAAAAAATGCTTATCATTTTGTAGTAATAGTGATGTATATATTTTTTCAGACAGTAACAGTGGGCTTAGAGTAATTTGATAGTACTAAGTTTTATATTTGGGAAATATCGATAATTTTTTTCCTTACATTTATTCCATTCATTTCATAGTTATCTGCAAGAAACTCAGACTATAACGCATTTTGTATAGAAAAGTTGTTATATCATCAGCCATCGTGAATTAAGTTTTATAGATTTAGTAATTGCAATTTCCTTGAATTTTAATATTTTCATCAAAAAATAATCAAAAAATAAATAAATAAATAAATAAAACAAAATAAAGTAGCGGTCTAGTTTAGAAAAACAAACACATTTAATTTAACTAAATAAATAATTAATTTTTTAAAAGAATATTAGCTTGTAAAATAAGCTCCTCTTGTTTTCAGTCTTGAAATCTCTTATAATTAAAGACAAAGAGTCAAGTTCAGTCAAGAAATCATGAATCCGTCTCCAGACCTAAATATGTTTCAGAGATCAATGCAAAAGATAGTGCAACAATAAATGTCCTCCCAAATATATCATAACTCTTTTCGATACAATAAACGTGTTGCTTCAGAAAAGTGTACTAATAATTTCATTAAAAACAAACACATTCAACTTTACAATAAGTTGTATAAATCGCTTTCTCAAAAACATTTTCGTTAAATATATTTATTTAACCTCTATACATTAGAAACCGCTGAATTTTTAGATTCGAAAATTACACGGAACAAGTTTGAGATTACCATTTTCCTCGTTCTAGCCTTAAGGAAGGATTCTTCTTCTGAAATTCGAATATCTAGTTAATTGAAGTTAACTAAGCCTTAATTGCATATCTCACGAAATAGTTCCCCGTGAAAAAGAAAACGTTTCTTAAATTCGATTTAATACTGTGTTTCCATCACTGTCAAGTTATATTCATTAAAACAAACATTTTCTTTAGCTTTAAGGGCTGGGATATCTGCAAACAAAAGTATAACCTTAGAATTTATTTTATTACTTTATTCTTAACTGAGCTGCCGTAAACTTCAAGGTATGTCAAAGTATCAAGTGTCACATTAGGATGGAACTGCTAGAAAATTCTATTCGCCGTTAAATCTGGATTTGAGTGAGCGGAAGAAAGTTTTCTTCATACTCCTCATTTTTTCAGAACGTTAAAATATTTTTCTTCAGCGCAAAAGTATTTTCACGATTTAAGGTCTTTAACACATGCATTCAGTATATTCTATAATTTTAATATGCTTTCTTTGACCTTTAAAGTTGGGTTTTTGCTTGATTGTAAAGTTACTTAAAAATAGTGACTTTTATAAGGAAAAGCAACAAATTTTTGTCACGCAATAACTTATTTTAACGAAAATGCATGCTTTATTACTGTTTCTCTTTTCGCACGAAAACATGTTTTATATATATACACACGCACACACACACACACACACATATACATATATATGTGGTGCCGACTCTGGTACACCCTGGTACACTTGCATAGCCATTCTTACGTTTTAGCCTTCTTATATGGAAAACTCGCCAAGAGATGACGACGTAGAGTCCGGCGATAGAACGAACAGCGCCAAGGGCGGTAATACTTTTTGATTAGTGAATAACTTTGAGGAGACGAAAGACGTAAGACGTGGTATAAAGACGAGCAGCAAGACGGCTGCACTTCTGCATTGTAATCATTTTTGTAAATATTAGTTATGTGTAGTTTAGTTATCATTAAATGTTTAGTAGCTAAAATTATGTCATCAATGAGTGCTTCTATAAGTGAATACAAGCATTTTCATAGTTATTACCAGTAGCTCGGCTCCCACAAAAAATTCAGAAGTGGGATTAAGGATCGATACGAGGGAACGACTACACGAAAATTATTTGGACTATAATGTTTGCAAGTGTGATTAACCGGAAAACTGATTGATACTAACTGTCTCCGAAAAGTTGCAAAAAAAAAAAAAAAAAAAAGAGAGAACTGAGTCAAATGTGACTGTGCCTTGTGAACTATCTTAAATTTTCTGTTGGATTATCTGATTTCAAGCATCCGGAAAAGGGGTGAGTGAATTGTGAATTTCTTTTCTTCAAAGATGCAATTGAAAGAGATTAAAAACATTGACTTTGCGCTCAGAAACTTTAAGCGAGAAAAAATAGTGCTTCTCCACCATTTTATATTTTCTGATAACGGGGACAGTTCCAATAGAAAGCGCTTAAGAAATTTTACGGGATTTGAATACAACCCAGAATCAGATGAATTCAAAAATAAATTAAAAGACATTGAGAAAAATTTTTCTCTTAACGAAATAATAACTATTGCAAATTTTTTGAACATTCCCTCGGAAGGAAATAAATCTCAGTTGACAAAAAACATTCTCTCCTTTCTGACAGATATAGCTGCGCTGGCAAAGATCTCGGAACCTTCCCAGTCAGAAGATGACTCATTCTCGGATCATCAGCAGTCCGGTCAGAACGAGGAAGTTATTAGGGACGATTTATCTGCTGGAATTGAAAACAAAGTAGCACCGCCGCCTGTAATTAATTATTCTGATTCACGCAATGTTTTGGCTACGAGCTATCTTTTATATTATTCTGATATTGAACACTCCCTGCCGAAATTTAATGCAGAACCGCATGAGAACATTTCTTCTTGGGTAGAAACTTTTGAAAGTGTTTCTAAGTTATTTAACCTCACTGAAGTTCAAAAATTTATTTTTGCTAAACGCTGTTTTGGAGGAAATGCCGCATTATTTATCCAAACCGAACAAAATATTAATTCTTATGAAAAATTAAAGAAAGCGCTAATCAGCGAATATTCCACACAAATTAATTCGGCTTCGCTTCACAGTTTAATGAGCGAGCGTAAAATGCGACATTCTGAAACTACGCAAGAATATTTTTTAAAGATGAAACAATTAACTCTTTCTGGACGTATTGATGACATATCTCTGATCAGTTATGTAATAAAGGGAATTCAAGATAAACCGGAAAATAAAACAATTCTTTATGGAGCGTGCGATATAAATGATTTTAAAGAAAAACTCAAAGTATACGAAGTAATGAAAAATGATTTAGCTAGAAATGAGAAACCTTTCGACGAACCAAGCAAAAAATGTCAAATGATGATCGCTTAAAAAAGACTGGGTATACTTCCAATTTCAAAAGAGATTTAAACAATAAAAATAAGATACACTATGAACAAAATAATGAGAAGACGCGATATAACACCAACAACGAAAACTACAGAGAAAAAATTTGTTACAATTGCGGTTTGAAAAACCACATTTCGAAAAATTGTGTACACAAGGATAAGGGACTTAAATGTTTTCACTGCGAAAATTTTGGACACAAAGCTTCTAATTGCCCTAATAAGAAACCAGACGTTGCTCATTTAAATGTTCAAAAGAAGAAAAATTTAAATAAAGAAGTAAAAATTGGTAACTCAATGGTAAAAAATGCTATTGTCGATTCAGGGTCACAAGCCACATTAATCCGGGAATCAATTTTTAAGAAATTGAATTCTCTTGGTAAGCGATTTCAATTACTTCCTTTAAATACTGTTTTGTCAGGATTCGGTAAATGTCAAGTAAAACCAGTTGGAGTTTTTGAGAGTGATATTCAAATTGACAATTTTAAATGTAAAGCAGATGTAGTTGTGGTGAATAACGAAATAATGGCTTGCGATGTAATTATCGGACTAAATGTTTTGATGCAAGGAATAACAATAATTGATGATAATGGTGTTACGATTCAAGCTAAACCCAAAGATGCAGAACATTATGATGCTTTATCTGTCTTGCCAATTAATGTATGTGTTGAAGAAGTTGAAATGAATATTTCCCCTGATATTCCTCATGATTTAAGATCTAAAGTAAAGACATTGATTTCCAACTATGTGCCTCAAAAAATTAAAACCACTAATGTTGAGTTAAAAATTTTGGTAAAAAATGACATACCTATATCACATCATCCCCGTAGGTTGGCATTCTCAGAAAAAAATATCGTCGAAGCTCAGGTTGCCGAATGGTTAAAAGAAGGTGTAGTAGAACACAATTCCTCTGAGTATTGCAGTCCAGTGGTTATTGTAAAAAAGAAAGATGGGACACCGCGCGTATGCATTGATTATAGAAAACTAAATAAGGTTATAGTAAAAGATCGATTTCCCCTTCCACTAATTGAAGATATTTTGGATAGACTGCAGGGCTCCAATATTTTTAGTACTATTGACCTCAAAAACGCTTTTTTTCATGTAAATGTAAGTGAAGAGAGCAGAAGATATACGTCATTTGTAACGCATGAAGGACAATACCAATTTCGCCAAGTCCCTTTCGGATTATGTAACTCTCCGGCGATCTTTACAAGATATATCAACACTATTTTTCGAGAATTAATTAATAAGGGTATTGTTTTGCCTTATATGGATGATATAATCATTTTGTCTTCCTCTCCCGAAGAAGGTATTGAACGGCTTGAACTGGTCTTAAAAACTGCAAGCGAATACAGACTTGAAGTCAATTTTAAGAAGTCCCATTTCTTGAAAAAACGTATTGATTTTTTAGGACATGTAATCGAGGGTGGAAATATTTTCCCATCTACTTTAAAAACTAAAGCAGTTCTTAATTTTCCAGAATCGAGTAATTTGAAAAAGGTTCAAAGCTTTTTAGGTTTAACAGGATATTTTAGGAAGTTTATCCCGAAGTATTCCATAATAGCTAGGCCGTTAAGTGATCTCTTGAAAAAAGATCGAAAATTTCATTTTGGAGTCGAAGAAAAACATGCGTTCAACCAATTAAAAATGTTGTTAGCTGATACACCTGTTTTGGGAATCTACAACCCTAAATTTGAGACTGAACTTCATACGGACGCTAGCCTAGAAGGGTATTCTGCAGTTTTGATGCAAAAACCCCCAAATGAAAAGACTTTTCATCCGACCGTAGAAAAACGACTGATGCCGAAAAGAAATATTCTAGTTATGAACTTGAGGCCCTAGCCGTCATCGAAGGGATAAATAAGTTCTGTGTTTACCTTTTGGGAATCCATTTCAAAATTGTAACCGATTGCGCTGCGTTTGAGAAAACGTTGTCAAAACGAGACTTATGTACCCGTGTAGCTCGTTGGGCTTTGTTACTACAGGAATTTAATTATGACATTGAACATCGTCCCGGAAGCAAGATGCCACATGTTGACGCTCTCAGCCGCTCCCCTATCGACGTGTTTTGCATTTCAGTCGATAATTTGTTGCCACAGCTGAAATCAGCTCAAGATAAAGATACTGAAATTAAAACTATTAAGGAATTACTTAAAATTTCAGATTATGAAGAGTATTGTGATAGAAATGGATTATTATATAAATTTGTTGAAAGTAAAGAATTAGTGGTTGTGCCAGAGAATATGCAAACAGAGATAATAAGAAATGCGCACGAGAAAAGTCACTCAGGTATCAAGTATACTGAAAAGGAAATAGAAGAATATTATTTTATCCCAAAACTAAGACAGAAAATAGAAAAAATAATAAGAAATTGTGTCCATTGTATACTTCTGAACCATAAAAAAGGAAAAAAAGAAGGTCTTTTGCATCCATTGCATAAAGAAGACGTCCCACTGAAAACGTATCATGTTGACCACATTGGACCCTTAGAGAGTACTAACAAAAATTGCAAACACATTTTTATTGTAGTTGACGCCTTTACTAAGTTTGTATGGATCTACCCAACAAAAACAACGACGTCTGCTGAAACCATAGCCAAATTAGAGCTTCAAAAGACTGTATTTGGAAACCCTTCTCAAATAATCTCGGATAAAGGACCAGCATTTACTTCTAGCGAATTTGCTGATTACTGCGCAAAAGAGGGCATTAATCATCATTTTATAACGACAGGATTACCAAGAGCAAATGGCCAAGTCGAACGAATTAATCAAACAATTATTGCAATTCTTTCTAAATTGTCCTTGGAAAACCCTGCTCAATGGTACAAGCACACGAATAAACTCCAACAAGCCATTAACTCAACATATCAAAGAAGCATAGATAAAACTCCATTTGAATTACTTTTTGGAACGAAGATGAAGGTTGCAGGACTTGAAAAGCTGAAAGAAATTATTGAATTTGAATTTCAAGCCAGTTTTGAAGCTCAAAGAGAAGATATGAGAAAACATGCAAAGGAACAAATTTTTAAAATTCAGGAAGAAAACAAGAAGACATACAATTTACAAAGGAAAAAACCGAAGCCTTACGAAATTAACGATTTGGTTGCCATCAAAAGAACGCAATTTGGACCTCACCTAAAACTTAAACCGAAGTACCTAGGCCCGTACAGAATAACGAAGGTGAAAGGAGGAAATACGTTTGATGTCATCAAAGAAGGAACTCACGAAGGACCAAACTGCACATCAACATGCGCAGAATTCCTTAAACCATGGAACAGCTTTTCGGAATGTTAATTAAAGAAAAAGATTAAAAGAAGCAAAGAAGTGTAAAAAATAGAAGAAAAGAACACCGACTTTTTGTAACCAACTGTCCATACTTTCAATTTAAAGACGAAAAACGAATACCAAAAGAAGACGAAAAAGATGAGAGAAAACACAAATGACGAATTAAAGACGAAGCAAATGATAAAAGACGAAACGAACGACGACGAAGTTTTTTTTAAAGACGAAGACGACATTTTTTAAAGACGAAGACGATATTTTTTAAGACGAAGACGATATTTTTTTTAAAGACGAAGACGAATTTTTTTCAAAGACGAGGACGAAGAAAAAATTTTAAAGACGAAATATTTTTAAAGACGAACAATTTTTAAAGACGGACAGTTTTCATTTGCAGACGAACATTTTTGTGAAGACGAAAAATTTTAAGACGAGCAAATCAAAGACTGAACTTTTGAAGACGAAAAACTTTTGCATCTAATTTAATTTTAGTTTAATTGTTGTTTTTTTTTTTTTTTTTTTTTTTTTTGCTTACTATATTTTCAGGTTCGCCTGGAGATCCAGTCGAGTGCAGGACGGCCGAACTTGTGGTGCCGACTCTGGTACACCCTGGTACACTTGCATAGCCATTCTTACGTTTTAGCCTTCTTATATGGAAAACTCGCCAAGAGATGACGACGTAGAGTCCGGCGACAGAACGAACAGCGCCAAGGGCGGTAATACTTTTTGATTAGTGAATAACTTTGAGGAGACGAAAGACGTAAGACGTGGTATAAAGACGAGCAGCAAGACGGCTGCACTTCTGCATTGTAATCATTTTTGTAAATATTAGTTATGTGTAGTTTAGTTATCATTAAATGTTTAGTAGCTAAAATTATGTCATCAATGAGTGCTTCTATAAGTGAATACAAGCATTTTCATAGTTATTACCAGTAGCTCGGCTACCACACACATATATATATATATATATATATATATATATATATATATATATATATATATATATATATATATATATATATATATATATATATATATATATATATATATATATATATATCGCTCGTTTGGGAAAATAGTGACATATTTTTTGTTCTAATATTAACTATTTTAAAGCACAGAGAACTTACTTTTCTTAAAGCAAATTGCAAGAAGGGTTTACCTTAAAGGGAAATCAATGCACAAGAGACTTGATTGTTTGAAGTTTAGAAATTTACCACGTCATGTCTCATTTGACTATGGAGACATGATTAGAAAATTCCAGTATAATCGCTACAACAGGCAGCGTCTCTCTTTTCAAGGGAAAGTAAACTAACTAAAAGGTATAATGGGATTTGGCGTCAATTAGTTTCGAAGTTTTCACCTAGATTAAAAGCTAATGCTGCCTCCTCATTTAATCATATCATTGTTGCTTACGTTCAACGGGAAATGAGGCCTGAACTGCAAGTAGAACAGCTTCCTTCTATCCTGTCTTCCTTTCTCTAATGATGGAATTGTTAAATACCTTAAAAATATCATCACTTGGACGGTTGTACGTATAAATCAGTCTTTGTTTAAAAACCGAGTAATATGAGCTTTTTCACCACATTTGAAGTGTATCGAATGGATCTTTTGCTTTTTGATTTAAAGTTAGTAAACAGTATCTATGATGGTAGAAATTTAACTAATTAAGAAAGAAAATTTCGTGTCACTTTATTAGCTAGCTGTTCTGATTAATAAGTAAGTTAACAGTATCTTGAATTTCTACTGTTGCAGACAATAATATAAACTTTAAAATAGGTCTTTTGTATTACTTATCAAATTACATCTGTGCAGCCTAACAGCAACACAATCATGCGTGTTTGGATGCTGTGGACGGACGAGGGTCGGACAGCTTGGAAATCCGGGAGTGGACCCCGAAATGTGACTTCAGCTCGAGATGACAGACGGCTACAATGGGCCTTTGTGTATAGGAGCTGGCGTGCTGATTGGCAGCAGGTCGTCTTTTCTGACGAATCCTACTTCAATTTGTGGCACCATGATGGCCGACGCCAAAGTGGACGAACACCCGCAGTTATGGTCTGGGGTGCCATAGCATATCATGGACGATCACAATTGCTACGAATTGTGGGCAATTTGAACAGTACGCTATACATAAACGAAGTTTTAGAGTCCCAAGCTTTAGAGCTTTCCTGCAAGGATTGCCAGGGGCTGTATTTCAGCAGGATAATGCCCGTCCACATGTCGCCAGGACTGTCAAATCCTACCTATATTCGATGCAGGTACAGATTCTTCCTTCGCCTGCATATTCCACGGATATGTAACCGATTGAACATGTGTGGGATTTCGTTGGGCGACATCTCGCCCGTGATCCTCGTCCTGTTGCTTTGACAGACGAACTTTGGTTGATCATACAAACAATAAGGAATAATCTTCCACAGGCAGATATTCTTACTTTGTTTCACTCCATGCCGAGTCGTATAGCAGCTCTCATTACGGCGCGTGGTGGCCACACAAAGTACTAATTTCTATCTCTTTTTATTGTTTGCTTGTTTGTTTTGAAAATGTAATCGTTTATTTGTACCATTACCACTCAACTTTGTATTAAATTTCATTCAACTATGATGCTTCCTTCATGGTGTTGCAATTTTCACAAACAGGAGTGCATGAAAGATAACCAAACTCAACTTACAAATCAGTAACACTAATTTTAAATTTTAAAATTTAGATTATTTAAAAAATAATAAATTCTTGAATCGAAATTAACTTTATATTAGGACAACGAAACATTTCTTAACTAAAAACCATTCATAATACGACATTTTAATGAGTTAATATATACGCAAACGTTTCTCTGTTCGATGTTACGGAACAATGTTTATTGGAAGTTACAGCATTTCAGAGAAAACGGCGAAATCATACAACTGCAAAACTAAAAAGTTTTGAATAATCTAAAATAATTATCAAAGACTTTCAATTTGTCTATTGCAGTCAAACTAATTTTTAAGTCTAAATGTATTCAATATAATTAAGTGGTTTAAAAGTGCAAAGTACTAGTAATACATACGCAAAATAAAACAAACCACCTTTTTAGTTTCTTAATTATTAATTAACGTTGCTCAAAAAAATACTTTCTTTAACAAACTTAATAAATTGTCATTGTCTATTTAACACAGAAAAAAACGCGGTTGAAAGAAAGTAAGATAAAAACAAAATGACGAAAATAAAATACCGCATTCCAATAGAGTTCTACGTTAATCAACATTGATTACTAATAAGTAAAAATTTATTACATATGACCGATAATACCATAATTATTTTTAAAAGCTGCAGTAATTCTTTTGAAAAACTAAAGAAAAAGTGAAAATCTCGTTATATTGCTAATGAAATCCCTTCATTATCGGTATTGTTTATTTTCTTCATTTAAAAAGCAGAGACTTAATTTTCTTACTTGTAAAGTTATGCTTGAAAAAAAAAGTTTTCTTTCTAAGGCTTCATATTAATTGTGTATTTTTACTGTAATTTAGATTTTAATCCACTATCTCATGAATTCATATTAATGCATCTGACAATAACATCTTGTTGAGATTTTCTTTACGTTAAAAAATAACCTTTTCAATTAGTTTCTACTTTTTTGATTTAACTGCATTTACAGTTTTCTAAAACTAATTTCAAAATATTTGAGAAAGACGAAATAAGGATGAAACAGCTTTTTAAAAACCATTTATAAGATTTTCTACCAAAAATATCCAGTTTATATTCTTAGAATGAAGTAACATATCTTTCTAGCATTTCATAATTGATATAGGATAAAATTTGACATGAATTACGTAGGCAATTGCATTTGTAAGTATCAATTATTTTGCAATTTATTCTGCTGCCCCTAATATGTGCAGTGAATTATATGTGAAGAAAAGCAATTTATTTCAAGTTAATGCATAAGCAGTCTTGCTGACGGAATTAATGTTGACTATTAGAAGCATTTTAATGACGGCTCGCTGCAACTTGAAAGCAATTTTAAAACAGATAAGAAACAACAATGCACCTGAACAAGCTGTGTAACAGAAGATTAAGCTATTCTCTTAAGAGTATAGCAGCTTCATTTAACTTTCAAAACAATTCTGTTTGTTGTGATAACCTCGTTATTTTGATCGGAATTGTTACAATCAAGTAATATTGCAAAAGGATTCTTTCAATTATCATATTAAGTTTCATTTCTGCCTTGAAGTAGTATACGAAGTAAAATTAATCTACGAGCTCGATTCAGCATTCAGCTGAAACAGATAAATCATTGTGCGACAAAAGTTCATTAGGAAAGAAAATAAAGTTAAAGAAGTAATTTATGTAAACTTGTTGGGAAACATCTCGAAATTTCTTGCTCTTCGCAGCTTTTTATTATGATAATTACGGATTTAATTTTAAATGTGGGTGAGAAGGGGAGCGTACATGTGTGGAGAACAAACTAATAATATAGTTTCATTGTTTTTTAATTTTTATTTTTAATTTTTACTTCCTTTTACAAAAAAGGAAGTATTGTATTCGCGAAAAAAATTTCATCCAAAAATCGGCCTTAATTTCCATTTTGCTCACCCCCAAATGAATGTTGAGTTTTTTTTTCAACCCGACCACAAATGGATATGTGCCTAGGAACGTACAGACACCCGAAACCTCCCATTTGACGATCCCCGAGTTAATTACAAAGAGTTTTCTCGTGACGTCTGTATGTACGTATGTGTGTATGTATGTCGCCTAACTCAAGAACGTAATGTCCTAGAAAGTTGAAATTTGGTACGTAGACTCCTAGAGAGGTCTAGTTGTTCACCTTCCTTTTTGGTTGCATTCGTATGTTCTAAAAGGGGTCTTTAGCCCCTTTTTTGGGGAAAATCATTGCTAATTTCGATGTAAACTCAAGTGGTGTTATAATTTGGCAGACATTTGGCGATATATCGCCAGTCTTTTGGTTGCCAAGTTTTGTCGCTAACTTAGCGACAAATTTGGCGATTTTTTTTCAAATTTTTTTTTAAAAATCTAGTTTCAATTTGGCCACTGTTGGCGATATTTAGAGAGTAAACTATTGAATCATATTAAAACTGCCAATAATGAGAAAATGACATTAAATTGGAGTAAAAGGAAGTCATGTGATGCACACGTCAGTTTGTTTTATTACATTTTGCTATAGAAGGCATATATGTTGCTCAATTTTAAATTAGAAAGTTAGTTCAAATTCAGATTTTGTAGTAAGGGTTTTTTCTCATAAAATTACAAATAATTTTTAAAACACGAAGAAAGAAGTAAAATTACTCCTTTTTCTTCAGAAAGTGAGATCCGTGCTGCACTATACACATTTTTAGGGATCAGGAATTTCGAACTAACATCAGCGAAGCATCGTATGTCAGTTAGCTCTCTTAGAACGTGCTTGGTTAGTTACCGGATTACCAAGTGCTCTGTTCGAACATACCTAAAGTTTTAATAGTAAGAAATATGTAATAATAATAAAAGAAAGAAAGTAAGATGCGTAAAATTTTGCTGTACTCCAGAAACTTTCGTTTGTCACTTTCAAATGACGAATTTCAATTCAGGTTTAAATGAACATTTTCTGCAATCGATTGCGGCAAAGACGTTATGTTTTCATGTCTTACGAGGTACATTTTTGACAAGTATATCTAAGTATCAAACCACATTATAGGCAGCAAGATTACATTGCTATTTTTTTCGATGCTATTATTACAAACTTCTGCAGATTTCTTTAAGTGACAAATGCAAAACGTTCATTTGTGAATTTTGAAATAAAACGAACCATTATTGTTCTTTCATGATTTGGATAAGAATAGCTTTACCATTCATGGTAGGGTGTCCCGAAAATTTTTTTTTTCCGTTTTTCTTAATGCAAGACCTCTCAAAATTTGCGAAATCGATCGTAAATTACAAAAATAATTTAAAAAATAGAATAAAACTATATCTTCAGGGCTCTACCGATCGTCAAAGTTTTGAAAAATTGTCATTTTTATGGCAACTGAAAAAGAAGTACTGTGAATAAAGTTATAAATTTACTGTGAAATAAAAGCTCGACAGCTGAAATAAAAAGATCGTGATTCGTAATATCAACACGAACAGAAAAAAAAAAAGAAAACATATGGTGATTACTACTGTAAATGCCTATATGGGAATAACCCCCATTTCCGCAGTAGAATCGTCCACGAAGCTTGGCGCCACGTCTCGATTTGCATGCAACAATATGTTACTGACGACTTCGACTTTGTTTGGTTTCAACTTGCTAATTCCTTTTACTTGTTTCGAGGACTTTCTTGGCTTGACTCACGGGTGTTTTCTTCGTAGCCAAAGTAATTTTAATGCTATAAAAGTACAGTTGCAATTGTTAGTGTTATATGCCGATTCTGTTAGTTTTAAGTAATGAGTTCGAGACGTAGTGAGACTACTTGTGCTATACTGGGACCCTACAAGGAACTTGATGATCGGCAGCTACCTACTGTAAAAGACGTCATAAAATTTATTTTATTTGTCAGGAGGGAACAGAAATGTATGCATAATGGAAAGGACCCTTCCAGTTCAGATATATATACAATTGTTTCTGAAAAAATCAACAGTATTTGGACAAAAGCTTCAATTCCAATCGTAACTAAGGAACGAGTAATTCAATTATTAAAATTCTATTTCGAAAAGTACGTCAATTTGAAACGATACCCCAGAAGCAAACGAAGTGATAGTTTTGAAAATAAACTGAAGTGCGTTTTAGAGTCATCTGAGAAGCTCTTCGACGTTGCGGCTTGTAAGTGCCCTGTATTTGAGTCTTGTTCGTGTTTAAAACCTAAAAAAGTTCCCATCAATGAGAGAAGTTTCTTGTTGGATCAAAGAAATGACAGGAAAATGGTGGTAAGAGGTGTCGATAAGAAAGAAACAGCTAAATTAATGAAACAACAGCAGAGAAAACTTGAAAGGGCAGCAAAAAAGTCTTCTACTGAAAATAACGATTCTGTCTCAGCAAATTTTGATGACGATTCGATGCGTGAATTTTCTCCAGAAACGTATCCCATAATAGAGACGAATACGGCCTCTACAGGGACACCATCAACTTCAACGACAAACAGGAATACACTGATCTTGCCAACAGTTGCTAAGGTCTGTGATAGATACGGTTTGTCGACGCGATCTGCTGCTGCTGTTGCTTCTGCAGTTTTAGCTGATGTCGGCTTGGTTTCAAAAGAAGATTTAACTCTAGTTGCTGATAAAAACAAAATCCACAGAGCTGTAGCTAAAGCTCGGAAAGAAGCTTCCAAAGATATTGGAAGCATTGTTATAAAAAGCATTTACTTTGATGGACGTAAAGACAAGACTCTGATAAATGAGAAAATAGGAGCTCGTTACCATCGCAAAGAAATTTTTGAAGAGCACATCTCAATTTTAGCAGAACCCGGATCAATTTATTTGGGACACACAACGCCAAGTCGTGGCACTGCAAAATCAATTCTAACTTCGATTACATCTCTTAGAAGGTCAATGCTTGAATTTAGAAGACGAGATTTGCGTTGGATGTGACGGAACTGCAATAAACACCGGTTGGAAGGGTGGCGTGATTCAATATTTAGAGGAGTATTTGGAAAGACCATTGCAATGGTGTGTGTGTATGCTTCATGCCAACGAATTACCCCTTCGTCATTTATTCTTGACCTTAGATGGTTGCACTTTGGGTCCTAAAGAATATTCCGGACCTATTGGAAAACAGTTAGCTGGTTGTGAAAATAAAATGACATTGTTTTTTTGCGCGGTGGATGATAATTTGCCTAATTTGCCGAAAAATGTGGTTGATGAACTAAGCACGGATCAAAAATATCTTTATGAGATTTGTCAAGCTGTATCAACTGGTTTCTGTAGTCCTGAGCTGGCAAATCGCCAACCTGGAAAAATGGCGCACTCGAGATGGCTTACTTCTGCTAATCGTATACTCAGACTTTATGTAAGTACTCTTAATCCAACAGAAAATTTGCGATTACTTGTTAACTACGTGGTTAAAGTGTACGCTCCAGTTTGGTTCTTAATCAAGCAAAAGTCATCTTTTAAGGAAGCAGCCAAACATCTTTTTCAAATGATTGTGTACTCTCGATTGTTACCCGAAAACTTGAAATCTCTTGTGTATTCTGTTATCAAAAGAAATGCTTTTTTTGCGCACCCAGAAAACCTGCTGGTCAGTATGTTGTTTGATGATAGGGAGCACATTCGAGAGTTAGCATTACGAAGAATAAAAAAAGCTAGAGATGCTGAAAGTAGCACTAAACGCAGAATATTTAAAACACCAAAAATTAACTTCTCTGCTAAAGATTATACGGAAATAATTGTCTGGCAAGAGTGTCAGGTTACAGCACCACCGGTTCTTCGACATATTTCTAACGAGATCCTTCAAATTATGGCAAAAGATAATACTCGACGTTAAATCCCGGTTGTCACAAATTTGCCATTTCAACTGCGCTTGCGCACGGACATAGCTTTTTGGGCTTTCTGTTTTAAGATTTCGTGTTGCTTGTTTATATTTAGGTTGTGCTAGAGTCCCAACAAATAAATGAATGCGATTATAGAGTATTTTCACAGCGATTTCGGGATACATTATATGAAACTACGGATATGAATAACTGATAATCTTCATAAAGAAAAGAGAAAAATTACACTTCAATATTTATTTGTTTGGAAATTTTTATTTAACGTAAACGTAAAACATGTTATGTACTTCAAAAATGATCGGAATATTACAAATATCCGTCTTTTGCATATATTTTACGTTAGGCGTAAACAGCTTAGTATTATACATTTGTATTTAGGTTGAGGGTTCCGCTTTGTATTGGAAGTGATGCTGCAGATCGAGTACGCTCTTCTGAGGTTAAAAATTTGGCCCTGAAAAGGGCCTTTGTTGGATAGAAAAATCAGGCTCCGAATCCATTAATAATTAAGACGCAAAACTCAATCTTTACCGAGGCGTAAAAACTAAATCAAAGACAGCTTTGTAATTTCTAATTTTTATCTGTTCTTATCTCATATTAACAAATTTAAATGTTTTTCATTAGTTTGAGCAAGAGCTTCGAAATCGGCAAAGTCTGCGCGCAAGCGCAGTTGAAATGGCAAATTTGTGATAACCGGGATTTAACGTCGAGTAAAGATAATAGCTTGGAAATCGTTGACTTTCCTTGCCACTCACAATCTGTGGAAAGATGTGTTAAACTAATAACACAGGCTTCACAAAGTGTTACTAACGCTACTTCTAGAGATGGCTTCGTTAGAACCAGGTTGCAATCTCGCGCAGAAATGCCAAATTTTGGACACAAAATAAGTTTAAATTCTAAACTTTTGTCATTATTTATAAACTGTAGTTTGTTTATTTTGTTTTCTTGTGCTTTGTTTCATTAGTTTCTTAAATAAAATGCTTTCTAAACTTTATTTTTGTATTTTTTAAATCATATCGTTTAAGTCTGTCAAAAATGTGAAATATGCAAAACTTCAAAGAGCTGTAGAGCCCTCAAGATGACACGCAATTCCATTTTTTTTACCTTTTTCGTGATCTGTGAAAAATTTCGCAAATTTTGACACCTCTTGTGATAGTGTAGCTCAAATTTATTTTTTTCTCATATATGGACGGGACACCCTAATTCATGGAATATAATTCACAATTGTTGACCTAATTTTTGCTATTTGAGCAATAATCAAGAAACCAAGCTTTTCTTACAAAACAAAATCTATACAAATCTAATGTAGGCCACAACTTTGAAAATTAAACGCAGAAGAAAGAAAGAATACTAGGCTTAGCGCCGGCTATCTCTAATGCACTGCAATTTAAGTATAAATAGTGCTAGCAAAGCGTCTAATCAAAGTACAGCTGCCATTTATGCTTTAAGTGCTCACCATCAAAAGGTTAATTAGTATCCTAAAGAGGGTGCATTTGTATTCCCATTTGTGTTCTCTTTGACTTTCAGTTCTATTTAGGATGTATAACTTAACTACCAAGTTTCAGAGATTAGTCTCAGAGAACTCGTTCCTGTAATGTGTACAAGTTTTACTGCCTGTACAGAATTTTGAGTACAGCGTTATCTATCTAGATGCCAAATATTGAAAGTTATAAACTTGCCGGTTTGCATTTAGAATTAAAAGAAACTCATTAAAGCGTTTGTAAACTCCATCTGTGTTGATAAAAGTTTGAAATTGATAGGACGAACATCGCTTTGTAGCACCTCAATTTCCTTTTTTAACGACAGCGAAGAAATAACTAAGTTTAAAGGACAAACTCGTATCAAATGACAACTTCATAAAATTTATTTTTATTTTCCTTTTTGAACGATTTTGTCTAGTAATATCACGCATATTTAACTTATTATCTAACCATTTATTTATTTATACAGATAACCTATATTATTTCTCAAATAATTTTTGTGGGAACGCCGTTACTTTCTAATGCATCATGAAACTTCATTAGTATAGTATCATTTCAAAGATATTTTTCCCAAGATTTCGGCAAAAAATTAACTAATAGTTTACATGATCTCGTTTTTTTAAAAAAAAATACACTTGAATATCTAGACAGATTCGTTTCGTTACATTTTAGATGTTCACTTGCATTGTCGCAAAGGATAACCAAATAGATCTTTCGGTAGAGAATTAGGCTTCGAACAAAGTAAAGTCTTCGAGTGCCTAATTTGGGCAAGCTGCCCTCATGCAAGCAGTTTGTAAACATCACCTAAGGCGATAAAACCGATGTCAAAATAATGCTATCCGCCTTTTAAAATCATTTGTGTATATCACCTAAGGCGTAAACGTAATACATTAATAGAGCTATCTCAGAAAAACAAAGTATATAGTGTAAAAAAAAAAAGCGTTTAGTCTCTACATCTTTAAAAAAAATAAATATTAAATAAGGCTTGTCTTTAAGTAATTATTAGTATCAAAAATAAAAATCTATCCGTACAGATTTTCTTCAAACCCTTAAAGTTTAGAACAAATAAAAGTTCACTACATTATACAGGCGTCCCTCGTACAACACGGTACATGTAGAACACGGTTTCGATATTACACGGTACGATATTTACTTCCTGGTAGTATTTATACTTCATTTTAATACTTCATGGTTTATATATAACACGAATGTTATCTTTAAAAAAGATGGTTTTATTTTTGATTTCCTTTTTGTTTAATACATTCTGTTTATGCTTGATAACTCTAATAAGTTTTTACTTTGCTTTTATGAAACTTGGTTTCGATACAACATGGTACACATCCCTTGATTCACATTATTTCTAAGTCTCGTATAACACGGTTTCGATATAACACGGTACATACTGACATGATTTTTACTATGTACGTGATTAATTAGCTTAAAAAATCAGTTAAAAAGTTATTTTTTAAAAAGTCTCGTATAACATGGTTTCGATGCTACACGGAACGAATTAACCGTGTTATACGAGGGACGGCTGTACATAAATTATGTCTTTATTTATTAAAGGTGCATATTTACTTAAGCTAAAAATACCATGCAGATTTGACACCTCTCCGTAAACGAATATTTTTCAGATATTGACGCTCACAATCTGGTCTCTGTAATCACCTTTTTTCTCGAAAATATCGATATGGATAAGTAATAAAGATTATGTAGTTTTACGTCTTTACCTCAACTAGTCCATCAGTTGTTGCGTCACTTTTTGCTTTTATTCTTTAATTTGCTTCATCAGTGTAGTTTGCAATAGCTTTTCCATAATTGTAGCATTACAGGTAGGGGAAGACCGCTTATATTGGACCACTGCTTAAATTGGACCGGTTGCATAAAATATAGCGTTGAGTTCAGTGCTTCAGTCTACCGGTGGAAATACAAAGATTTGTGTCTGAAACCTTTGAGGAGGAAGTTTCGTCACATTTCGATCTTTATAGCTTGAGCTACGGTGTGATTTGTGTTGAAAACATGTTCGATCTCATTTTTAGAACTTGTATCTAGTAGAATAATACTAAAAATTGTGAACTGAGAAACTTAGCAATATATTTATATGCACGATTGGGAAACTTATTGACAAGGTATAAATAAAAGAATAAAAAATGGCGTGTTTCCCTTTATCGGACCAAAAAATTTTTCCTATATTGCACCGGTGGTCCAATTTAAGAATATGTAAGTAAGCAAGCCTTTTTACTTATTACGTTATAAAAGAAGTGATTGGTGTAACTTAATAACGTAGTTTGGATTATTTTGAGTATATTTTAACATTAATTCAGAAAATTCATTTTGACTTTTTGTTTTTTAAAAGCTTACTTTCTAGAAGCTACCACCCATAAAACTAGGTGTTTATCTAATTAACTTCAATTTCAGTTTTGTTAAATATTGTTTTTCAATTTGATTGAGATTTGTGTTTGTTCGCGGTATTTGTTGACAGGTTATTTTATTAATTACAAGGACCGGTAATTCAATTTAAGAACATGAAATTCAAGCACACTTTTTAATTTTTTATAGAAATTAATTTAGTGGTGACATTTAAATGCGCCTTTGGATTACATAAAATATAAATTATAAGGCTTATTAAAGCATTCACACTGGTTTTTATTAAGTAAGTTGCTTAGAAGATTCAACCTCATGAAATAGATTATTATTTCTTCTTTTTTTTAACCTAGAAGCTTCAATTTCTATTTTGTTAGATAAAATTCCTTATTATTATTATTTTAATTTGACTGAAATTTGTGTTTTCGTTAGCCTTTTTTAAGCTTATTAAAACAGTCACACTTGTCATTATTAAGTAAGTCGCTTAAAAGCTTCAACCTCGTAAAATAGATTTTTTTCTGCTTTTCTTCTTAGCTAGAAGCTTCAATTTCAGTTTTGTGACATAAAATTCCTTTTTTTTTTTAAATTTGACTGAAATTTCTGCTCGTTAACCTTTTTTTAGCTGATTTCTTTATTAATGGTAAACTACGTTAGTTTCTATCAATCTTGATTTTAGATGTCTAAAAGGGAAAATGCGGTGCTTAGGCGGGAAAACAATGGAAAGAGCCCTGGCTGTTTGTGGGAATGATGATAAGGAACTATGCTATAAACTTGGCTAACGATAACAGTATAGTACTGCTTCCTTTTCTAGCACACACTAAGCATCGTTTACAGCCTTTAGACGTGGCCTTTTTTAAGCCTCTGTCCACATTTTTCAATCGAACCTGTGATACGTGTATGAGAAAACATCCAATGAGGTCCGTTACTCAACATAAAATAAATGAACTTGAAGGTGACTTTTACGGACAAACTGCAAGCGCGGCCAATATTCTGCGAATGGATTCTTTAGAACAGAAAAAGCCGCAAAAGAAGGAGCAAAAAAACGCCCAAAACAACTGGTATTGCAATATTTGCCATAGAGATGAAGTGCAAAGCATGATTTAGTGTATGAAATGCCATGAGTGAGTTCGTCAACACTGCTCCAAGTTAGCCCAAAGCAAAGAAAATTCTATTGCAAATCCTGTCTAAAGACTGTACAGTTCAAATGCAAGTTATTATACCATTTACTGTTAAGGTCCTATTTATGAAGCGCATGGTTCAATATAGGCGCATAAATTCCTAGGTTGGACTTTTGCAACTTTGTCAAAAAAATCAAAAACAAAAAATATAGTCATATTTACAGAAATTGTAAGTACCTATGGCAGTTACTAATTAAATTTAGCTTCAGATACCTTATTTTTTATTTTTGTTTTGCTCCACATTTAGCGACACGGACCTCTTGCTCTTAGGGGATCCAATATAGGCGGTCTTGCCTACTTTAAATACGTATTACATTACGAGTAAACGAAGCCATCCAAAGTTGAAGAATTTTTTTTTTATTTATACCTTTTAATTTTGATCTTTGAAAGTATACATGTGTTTTTAATGGATGGTAAAAAGATAAAATTTTTAAATTGATATTTCCAAGTGTTACTTGTCATGGCATTTTGTTGCATTTGTTCATTCTTTAAGAGATGAAAATACTTCATCTAATTGTCTTTTTCAAACTTTGAGATTATTTTTATTTGTTATTACCTATAATACACACTGGCTAAATATAAAAACGAACACGAAATAAAAGGCTAAATAATTGCATAGACAACGGACTGTCTACTCTGTCCTTGTTTCCCGCTATTAATCTAAAGGACATTTGTAGGTGGTCATAATTACTTAACGTGGTCTCATCAAAGAGTGCTTCCCCCCGCTTCTTCAGGAATGATCATTTAGAGAAATAAGCATGTGTTCAATGCGTCTTCGAAGCAATCCTGAGAACTAAGTGAGGGAAAAGAAGAGAAAAGGAAACTGCTTCTGTGGCATGTTCTTCAGCAACAAATTACAAGATTAACTGGTAGGAAATAGCTTTCCACAAATCCATTCCCAGCCGCAACAGACGCCTTAAGCAGGCTCTTGGGAAGTACCCTAGGGCAGAAAACAAAACCAAAATCTCGACTACGTGCGATGGTTGGAAGCAGTTAAGCAAAACCAATACCTATGAGTAGATTGCTGGAGTCAAAAACGCATTTTCTTAATACCCCTCTAGAGTGCTGATGCGACGAAGATTGGATTAGGTAATCAGCTTGGACACGGATTCTGAAATGGGAGTTTTTATTGGATTTGGGACTTTTATAATATTATCGGAACGAGGCAGTTGAGCTGCCGCTTCTTTTTGGTTTAAATTTCTTGATTGGTTTTTCGCAAGTATGTGTACTTAGTAAAGTAAAACTTATTTCGGGAACTTTCGATTCACACCGTTTCTTAAAAGAAATAGGAATGTGAAATAAAATATAATGGAATATCTATAAAAAATTACTTTCCACTGAATTTTGCTTTTTGTTTTACAACGATGCGTATTAAAACTGAAACGTTAGCGTTAAGCTTCAAAATTTCTTTTTTATCCATTTAAAAAAACAGTATTTTTTTAATATGACACATTCAGGCATCATTTAAGTAGTACTACTTTTAGTACTGAATGAGAAAAATCTACGATTAATTATTTAAGAATTAAAATTTACATTTTTTTGTTTAAATTTGCTTTGTTCTTAGCACCCAGAAGTACTAAAATTTATTATTTAAGCAGCTATATTCGTTTCTATAGATGTACTTTCATGCTAAAGTCCTACATATACACTAAATATTACAACTTTTCATGATGTTGCGACAGAAAATAAAGCATATATTAGATAAATATGTACCATAAAAATGCACACTTGGGTTTCGTAATTACAAAAAATAACATCATCAGAGAAAAGAACTATTGTGTTTCGGTATTATATTAGCGGAATATTAGATCTAAGGATTTACACTATCTGCCGTGTTTAGAAGAAATTGAGTTCAGTGTAAACAAACAAAGCTATCCGTCAATTTATTTCCACTTTTCATTTGGTCAACTCTCTTTACAAATGCAGCCCAATCAATTTTAAAAGAAGTGTTTTTTGTGGCTAGAAGGACCTTCATTCAGTGCAAACAAACATTCAGCTGTAGACTTTCATTTATAATATCAGAAACACCTATATGTACATTCATTGAACTATCTGCTGTGTGGGTTTCGTGGTTACAAATAACCACATCGTCTGTGCAAAGACATTAAGCCGCGAGATTACACATAATAATACACATGTAAGTAGATATTTGAAGTAGTTTTTATGGTGAGAAAAATAATTATTATGTGCTACAAAATATAGCTATATCTCCACGCATTTTTATAACTCAGAAGCATTCATATTGAATTTGTACTGAGACTGGTGACTTAGAGGCGTTATTTTGATTCACGTATTACACACAGTGGCTCCCAAAAGTGTTCGTACACTTTGAAAATTTTTAGTAAATCCAGAATAACGCGAAACTGAATTCGAATATGAAGTCAAATATTTTTTCACATCATTCCTATGTCATTCTGAATACAGCCCAGTAGTTTTTTCAAACCATTGACGGATCGTCTTTTTGAAATGGGTCAAGAAACGAAGAGACAGAGAAATAAAACGCCACAAAAGTCATCGTTCACTGAAATATTTTCGAATAAATTCATAATTAAATTTATCATATGTCGTTTTTTATTATTTTTGCATTGTATTGACGCTTAAAAGTCATTTGTCTTCATTTTTTTGCTTATTTATTCCTTAATAGTGTGCTTATTTTTTAAAAATGGCTGGCATTCATAAAAAACAACAAACGCCATTCGAAATTTGAATTGCTTCCTCACAGTAGAGGTAAATTGGTTTGAAATGTCTCTAAATTAGTTAATTTATTCCATTCTGTAGTAAAGTGTTTGATAAAATGCTTTAAAGAAAAGAATCGGACCGAAAAAAAATAAGAAAAGGTCAACCGGCTAGATTGACAATGCGTGATAGGAGATTTTAAGTAAAAAAATTTATGAGAAATACACATTTGAGTGCCGTAAACGTTTCTTCAGAGTTAAACGAAAAATTTCGCACTTAATTTTCCCCTAAAATTGTTCGCCAAGTTCTCTAATTAGCTGGATTAAATGGGACCTCTTTCCGCAGAAATTTTCTTGGTCGTGCCAAAAACAGAAAGTTTACGCTTTTCGTCGCAAAATCAATGTAAAATAAGCTCAAAAGGTTTTGGAATTACGTCCTACTTACAGATAAAAATGAATTTACCATTTTTAGTTAAATTGTTGTAAATAGAAAAAAATAGGAACTTTTTATCTTAAAAACTTAGTTGGATCAGTTAATCAGGACGGTGAAGGTGTTTTTGTTTGAGGGTACATATCAGCATCAGGACAAGGTAGTTTGAATTTTTTTTGATGAAATAATAAATCATGCTATTCATTTAAATTTTTTAAAAAACAATTTAAAACTCTTAGCCAAAAATTTGGCTATGGGGAACATTTTTTTTTTTTTTTTTTTAAATCTAGATAACTATAATGAGCACGTGGTTTCCAACATTTGCGTCTAGTGCATCGAAAATTGTCCTAAAGTTTAGAAAATATCCCCTGAATCTCCTGATTTAAACTTAATGTAACATATTTAGAGATATCTGTAGGCTAGATTACGAAAATACGGCTTTAAAACAAAGATAGAGCTGGAAACAGTAAGACTCGAAGTGTGGTTGAACGCCTACTCAGGAATTACGCAAAAAAAGAAAGAAAAAAGAATGAAATCTATCTTCCCAGACGTTTAAAAGGTGTTGTTGATACTGAATGATATTCTCTTAATTAATAACTTAACGAAAAGTTAGATAATTCAATAATATATAGACTTTTTTTTAAGTGTACGAAGACTTTTGTGAGATAAAATTTCTGGCACTTTTTGGTTTTTGAATTTTAAAAATTAAGTTTTAATATAAAAAAAAATCACGTAGTTCTGTTAAAAATTGATCATAGATCTTATAATTAAATACCTGTTCCGAAACATTAATTCTAACCAATGGATAGGGCCTATTTCATTGAAAGTCGCAGGTGTAATAATGTAATAACACTCTTTTTTGGGAGCCACTGTATATTAGTTGATATTATTTGCGAAAATATTTTTTGCTTAGGTACATAAAGTATGGCAGTATTTCATATTTCAGAGGTACTCAACATACAATTTAGACAAATATTTGTAATTTAGTTGCAGTGCCTTGCCTTCTTATGTCGCGAAACAACTTCCTACTCTCTTCTGCCACGCGGTTATAACAGATACATGAAACCAATTAAATTATAACATTTTATTGAAGAAAAATTATGAACTAAAATGAACGAACATAAATTAGAATCATAACAGAACTAACAGAACACCTGAACATAAATTCACTGGGTATATATACTAAACTGCTTGGCTAATACTGTTGCCATTTCAAAGAACATAAAAGTTTTTCCACATCTTATATAATAATTGATCATAAGAGTAAACATATTTTAGTACAAAAGTCCGACATTTATTCAAATTTTAGTGGAAACATTTCTTATGAAATTTACAACGTCGTGTAGTTAAATACTACTTTCGCCAGCCCTTTGTCTCTTATGAAATAAATTTAAGCACTCGCCCATTCAAACGTAACAGTCTTTCATCCTTTTAAGCATTTAATCCCATGCATATATTAAATTTTCCCATAAGACCCAATTCAGAACTTGCGCTACACTGCACTCGAGGTACCTCTGAGCGCGTCCTCTATTCAGTCTAGAACCTTCTCTTTTTGAAAGAGGTAGAGCGAGGTGCGAAAGAACCGTTCCGATATCCGACGAAACTACGAAAAGAAGAAGCTCTTTTAATATCTTTCCCAACCCTTTATAAGAACGGCGTTGTCTGTTAGAGCCCCTATAACTGGAGAGGCCGACGCATCCGCCATTTTTGAGCAAGCGTACAACAGGGAAAGCTACCTTCATTGGCAATCATTCGCCAAACAGGGAACGAGAGAGTGGGAGAGCGAAGGTGAAGATTGGCGAAATTTTGGAAACAGTTGTCGTCGTTTTTAGGCTGCCATTCACTTCCTGAGCTATTATTTATCCGTTTCTTTTTTCTTTCTGCATCTGCTGGAAATCTGAAGAGCTGAAATCCTTTTTTCGAGCCGATTTACACAATAGGGAAGTTGCAACCTATTAAATGTTCATATTTTGGCTATTGGATATTGTTAATTGACCCTCAAAACTAAAAAAATTCACCATCGCCGAATTTTAAAACACCGTGGTTGATTTTTAATGAATTTTTAAAAATCCACGCGCAAAAGTGCGCGCTTCTGAAACGTCACGAGCCTACGTCAAAGGGCGCGAATGGGCAGCCTTCCGCCGAAGATCCCTTGTTTTCGCTAGGGACATTTTGAGCGCGCTGATATTTTTATTTTTTAGAAATTCAATAATCCTTTTGAACACACTATGGAGGCCGGATTCGTTAAAGCACAATCTAATAATCTTCCTCAAATAATATCAATGAGATATTCGAATATTTTCGAGAGGATGAGAGGTTTAATGTTCCAGAAACGCGAGGAGTTAAATGCGAGGAGAAAGCCTTTTACGTTTCGTCTTCGAAGTCGAATGCGTGACATTCGCTTCTCCCCTCGGGATGACGTCACTTCCTATGCCATTTGACGTCACAAGAGCTTGAACTTTAAAAATTAATTTAAGAAAAACTACTTATACAAATACAAATACAAATGTGACGACCAGCAACAGGCACTGGGCCCAGCTAGGCTGGTCCTAGTCAATTAATTAGTCCCCAATGAAGATCAATGGCCCTCTTAAAGCTATCCACTCCTTTGCTCATTACCGCCTCTTCCGGTAAGCTATTCCAAGTGCCCACGACCCTGCTAAAGTAGTAGTTTTTCCTGATTTCCAAGTTAGCCTGAGATTTAAATAGCTTAAAACAATGACCCCTTGTCCTGCTTTCCCCGCAAAAATTTAATCCATTTACATCTTTCATTTTGATAAATTTAAATAACTGAATCATGTCCCCTCTGACTCTCCTTTGCTCTAGGCTATACATGTTAAGCCTATTAAGTCTGGTATCATAATCTAAATCTGAGAGTCCCCTTACTAATTTAGTTACCCTTCTTTGAACCCTTTCCAATGCAAAAATATCTTTCTTCAGATAAGGCGACCAAAACTGAACAGCATACTCCAAATAAGGTCTTACTAAACTCCTATATAAAGGCAGAAGAACTTTCTTAGATTTGTTTGAAATAGATCTATTGATGAACCCAAACATTTTGTTGGCTTTGTTACTAGCAATACTGCACTGTTGACTAAAACTTGAAGTCCTGATTTATAAAGACACCCAGATCCATAACATTTTCTGCCTGATTTATGACTGAACCCTGTAAACGATATCTCATACGCTTATTTCCATGACCTAAGTGTAGCACTTGACATTTCCCTACATTAACTGCCATACCCCATTTATCTGCCCACTTAGTAATATGATCTAAATCCTCTTGCAGCTGTTTTACTTGTTCTTCATTTTCGACAATCCCCATAACTTTTACATCGTCAGCAAAACAATTCATGCTTCCAGAAATATTTTCATTGATGTCATTCATAAATATAATAAACAAAAGAGGCCCTAAAACTGATCCCTGAGGAACCCCACTTAAAACATCACTCCAATTAGAATGATTTCCTCTCACAACTACTCTTTGCTTCCTACCAGTAAGCCAATTTCTAACCCAAAGTAAAGTTTTTCCTCCTATTCCAATGTCAGCTAACTTGCTGAGAAGAGCAACATGCGGTACCTTGTCAAAAGCTTTTTGAAAATCAATATAAACAACATCCACACATTTTTTGTTATCTAAAGCTGAGGTAACCTTGTCGTAGAAATGCAATAAATTAGTAGTACAGGATTTACCTTTCCTGAAACCATACTGCAAACTAGTCAACAGACTATTAGTCTCTAAGAACATCATGATCTTAATTTTGATCAAAGTTTTGAAAATCTTACAAATCACCGAAGTCAAACTTACAGGTCTATAATTCCCAGCAATACTTTTAGACCCCTTCTTGAAGAGTGGCGTTATGTTAGCCAGCTTCCAGTCCTCTGGCACCGTCCCCGAGTTATAAGAAGCATTGAAAATATTCAAAATAACATCCACTAATTCCTCTGCACATTCAACTAAAATTTTTGGATAAATATTATCTGGTCCCGGAGCTTTAGTTGCTTTAATCTTTTTCAAATGAAATAAAACCTCCTCCCTGGAAAATACAAAATCCTCAAGCTGTATAATAGCTTGTGTCTTGTTAGTGTCAACTGTTGAGATACAGTTATCGTTAAACACACTGGAAAAAAAGTTATTTAGAAAATTTGCAATATCCCTATCGTTTTGGATTAAATTTCCATGCTCATCAACCAAAGGCCCAATTTGACTGTTTCGAGCTTTCCCAGAATTAGCGTAAGCAAAAAACCTCTTAGGGTTCCCATCAATGTCATCTGCCAGCCTTTGCTCCAATTCCCTTTTCTGAATCCGTACCAAATACTTAAAATTTCGCCTTGCCTTACCATACTGGAGCCTCTCCGCACTCTGACCAGTTTCTTTAAACTTACGAAAAGTGGCTTGCTTATAATTAAGAGCTTCTTTAGTCTCCCCGGAGAACCACATGGGCCAAATTTTGGTACTAACACCTTTTCTCCTAAATGGAACATAGTCCCCAACGGTTTTAGCAAGTTTATCCTTAAATTCCGTCCACTGCTGATCTACGTCGCTATTTTCCAACCCTGACGAAAAAACCTCTTTCAAGCTCTGCCTAAGTGCAACAAAATCGGTGTTTCTGAAATTGGGCACAAACCAAAAATTATCATCTTTGCACACTTCAAATTTAACCCGGAACCTAATGCTGTTATGATCACTATCTCCAATATGCTCCCCTACACTCAACCCCTGAACAAAACTACCTATGTCACAAAAAACTAGATCCAAAATGGCCTCCTCTCGAGTTCCCTGAGTTACAACTTGATCTAAGAAACAGTCACCAATTACTTTTAAAAATTCCTCTTCTTTGCCATTACCAGAATAAAAATTATTCCAATCAATACCCGGAAAATTGAAATCCCCCATTATGATAACGGATCCCTTACTGGACATGTCACTAATAATACGGTACATCTGTTCATCTTGTCCCTGGTTTGAATTAGGTGGCCTATAAATGTTTCCAAAGCGTAGCTTTATGCCCTTACTGCTCATCAACTCCAGCCAAACCATATCAATATCAGTAGGCTTATCATTTATGACCAATTCATTGCAAATAAAATTGTCTCTAACATAAAATAAAACCCCACCACCTCTTTTACCTACTCTATCCTGTCTGAATAAATTATACCCAGCAATATGTAATAACTCTGCATCAGATTCGGTAGCCCATGTCTCTGTAATTCCAATAACATCCAACTTCTCATCCATAACTATGCTTTTCAATTCATCCATCTTGTTCCTAATACTGCGAGCATTGGTATAGAAAACTTTAAGCATGCCTAAGTTGCTTTTATTTAACACCCTGAAATTTCCTAAATTACAATTGCTAACATTACTACTCTTGTTTGTCACTTTATTTCCATTTCTAGCAATACCCAAAAACATTTCATTCTCTCGATACCTGGTGCTTGAACCATGCCCCCCATTCCAACTTAGTTTTTTGACTCCGAAGCCCTTAAAATTAATCCACTAACCATTTTGACCCCTGTAGAGCTCACATGCAGGCTATCCCTAGCAATCCAATCCCGTTTACAGTGACTCCATACATCAATGAACCTGATACTGCGCTTTTCGCAAATTGACTTCAGTAGCAAGTTCATACACCTCGCACGTTGATTTAGCCAGCTCCTATGCACTCCATACCTGGGAAGCAAACCAACCACTTGGACATTCGTCGAAAAGCTGGTTGCTTTATCCAACAGGGATTCCCATTCCCTAGAAAACTCCTCATTTTTACTGTGGCCTACATCATTTGTTCCCACCCACAAAGTAACCATGTCCTCCTTATTCAATACTCCCTTCTTTTCAGCAACCATATTAACGTCTTTTACCCGAGCCCCTGGTAAACAACACCTAGCCACCTTACGCTTTACTCTCCCAACTGTGTTACCCACCTCCCTTACCATAGAGTCCCCCAAAATTACACCCTTAGTTTCCCAATCTAACTCCTCATTTGAAACTTCCCCCTGAATCTCTGGAACATTTATACCCTCTACAACTGGCTTACACCCTAATGCTAACTGGGCTTCCAAAACTAGCATCTTAAGTCTTAAGTCTGAGAGTTCAGCACATTTAGTGCAAATATAATCCTCTTCAAAAACAGACTCATTTTCCCCCTTATACAGGCAGAACATATGACATAAATCACAAGAGATCCACCTGTCCCCCTTCCCACTCTTTACCTCTTTCATAATGCATATAACACCCATTTCTACTCAGTGAATATGTTCCAAAAGGCAAAACAGTAAGATAAAAATGCAAAAAAACACAGAATAAATACTAAAAACAGCAGTAAATAAACAGAGTTGCTACACCCAATAAAGCACACAAGATCAAAAACCAGGAGATCACCACATGTTAGGCTTAGCTCCAAAAAATGCAAAAACACTTCAAGAATACAATAACAGCAAAAATGAGCCCCCAAAACACAATAAAACTAAATTACATGATAAAGTGAAGTAAAAAAACCTAAAACTAGACAGTAATAATGAAAAATTATAGTAAGAAAACACTTATCAAATTAGCAGCAAAAAACACTCCCTGCATCACAGGCGCCCTCTAGTGGCCAACAGTTATCGTATCGCTAAAATTTTTTCACCTATGATGTTCATACATGTTACTCTATCATATAAAAATAAAATTGAAAAATCGAAAACTTCCCTATTAACAGCCGAACAACTACCCATTTGACTCAATTTAACACATGCCAAAGAAACGTAAACATCAGCAGCAATGCTATCGCTACGAAGCACTGGATCAAGTTTGCTCCAAAATGGCGGATGCGTCGGCTCCTCCACTATAGGGGCCTTATTGTCAGTGTAGCGCCCAGCTGCTTGCGTAGATATCCTGCGCTACTATTCAAGTGGAAAAGAGAAGAAGCAATGGGAGAATGGAAACTATGCTCAGTAATAAAAGGAGTTGCCTAGGTCAGTGGCTGAACGGGAGAAACACGTTCGCTGAGATCAAAGGCTTAGATGCTGATTCCGCATTATGATGAGCTGTTGTTGTTACTTTCGCAGTGGGGTGGCGCGCATGTTTATTACTCTGTTCAGTTGAATGTTTGTTTATCAATAATGTGCCTCACATGAACTATGTTGAGATTTTTTTTTGGGTAATGCTTTGTTTGAAATCAAGAAATACATTTATGCAGAAAACTAAGAAAAAATGCAACAACGTTAAATCGCACAATATTTTCAGATAACTGCGCACGCGTGTTTCTGGGATTCAAGGAACATTTTTCTCAACGCAAAAAAGTGAACATTTTGGATGTAAAGAGCTCCTATTAAAAATGCCGGGTATAAAACAACTAATCCGTTTATTTATTTTTTTTTTCCCTCAGAATAAGAAGGAATTTAGTCGCACTGAATCTAACCACATGCAGGACTAAAAGAGCCGTGTGAAGTTGGGTCTGGTCTTCACCCTGATGTTGTACCAGCCCTTGCTTTACGCTCTATTTAGTCTTATTTTGCGTTTCGTATTCCTCCTTTTAAAACGTTTCAAATTTTGTATTTTTGTCATTTTTCAGTTTCTTAATAATTTATGTTTTCCTGAATGTACAGATATATATATATATATATATATATATATATATATATATATATATATATATATATATATATATATATATATATATATATATATATATATATATATATATATACATTACTGTTTATTCTTTAAAGATAATAGTATTGCTTAACATTAATTAATATAAGGGTAATAAAAGTTGGTGAGCAATTTGTTGAACATTTTCGAAATTTTCAAAGCTTATTCCTTCAGAAGCCATTCAGCTTCCTTCTACACATGAATGGATATGCTTCACTATATAGCGCTCAGCGGGTCAAATCGTGTGCGAAGCGAATGAGGGAGAAAGTAACGGCAGAAGAAGACAATTGATAAAAATAAATAAAATTAAATAAAAAATAATATGAAAACATATTGTTTATGAAGTCTTCGTTATAATTTATGCGTTAATTTATTCGTGATTTTAAATCTATAAATTGTTACTTTTTTTTTCGAAACGATTTCGAGACATGCTACTATTGTCGCCGATGAGCGATCAGTTGAAAATTCTATAATTTTCAAAGTCTATTCTTTCGAAAAGCATCCGGCTTCCTTCAAAACATGAAATGAATGTATCCCACTAGATGGCGCTCTGCGGGTCAACTGGTGTGTGAAGGAAATGAGGGAAAATATCGGAGGAAGAAGATTGATTAGAAGAGCTTCGAATATGGAAAGAAATTCGGGAAGATGAGAAGAATAAAGGAGGGAACATGAGACGATGAGTGATGAACTGGTCCAACTGGATTAACACTAAAAAGAGAAAAACAAATAAAAATGATTTGATGCTCGTATGCGTGTGAAAGATTTATTGAATAGTAGCCATGTCTTTTCTGAAATTAAGCCGTGTTGCGAAAAAAGAACTTCTGATAAAGAAGTCGGAAAAAAAAAAAAAAAAAAAAAAAAAAAAAACAAGTAGAGTAATCGAAGCATTTAAAATTTCTACAGCAGCAAATTACGGAACGTATTTGCGAATATGGTTGATTTAATTTGTATTGTAAGAATGAAATAATGTGTATTTAAAACCGTGCAATTTCTGAGCTTTTAAAAAAAAAAAAAAAAAAAAAAAAAAAAAAAAAAAAAACAGTTTTTTTCCTTGCCACATACTAAATAATCAAGTTATTCGCCGTTTTTAAATAAACTTGTCTATCATGTTAAAAGCATTTAACAATTTAACATATGGGTCATTCTCGCGAAAATAATAAATATCATGTAGTGGAATGTGGGGCAAAGTGAAATCGTTAAAATGACTGACTAATGAGCTTTTTTTGAAACAAACAAATTGGACATAATTATTTTGAAAATTACAGTACATAAAGAAGAAACATTGTATTTCAGTATAAAACTAGCATTAAAACAAATTTTTTTAAAACTTTTAGTAAAAAGAAAATTTGTACTTCCAATAAGTGAATTCATGCTTCAAAATAAATAAATAAATAAATAAATAAATAAGTGCACATTTTTAACTTTTAATAATTTATTTATTTTTCATGGGGCAATTGAAAAATAAAATATTTTTTATTCGATTGTAAAAAAATCTGTTTTATCAGGTGAATCAACAAATAAAAGGTTTAATGAATAAACGAAAAGATACTGAAACAGTAAAAGAAAAATTTAATTAATTAATTAATTAATATATGAAGAAAAACAAATGAGTAAGTAAAAGAGTGAATGAATAAGAAAATGAGTGAAGAAATAAATACATAACTAAATTACTAAAGGGATTTATGTAAATGAATTAAGTAGTAAATGAAAACGTAAGAGATTTATTAAATAGTGGAGTATGTTCAAAAACATTTTTTATTTCACTTTGCCCCGCAAGTCTTTGAATAATTAAACAAAAAATTTAAAATTCAAATAAGCTTAAAATTAACTAAATAAATACCTCCTAGAGTATTAGAAGGTCTTAATGACAATTTAAAAATGTAATGACAATAACTTAATCTTTTTGAAATTACAAAAAATAACTTTCGACTTACAAAAAAATATTGCAACATGAGTATCAATTTTTGAAAACTGACGGTGTCATCATGTGCTGTAATCTTTCTTGGTATTTTTTCCTGACTAGAATAGTCTACATGTTCTACTACATAGTTAAAATTTTGCCAGATAGGTGGCGCTAAGAGCAGATTAAATATATTTCATCATTTCCGTTTGCCCCGCTATTTCACTTTGCCCTCATTCCCTTACATCATTTTAAATTTGTTTCATCAATTTTAATAAGTACCACCAATTGATCACATTTTTATTTATTCTCCATGCAATTGTGCATCATTAGGTATCAATGGTTTGCACATAGTTCATTTAAGAAGGGTAACAAATACTTGTTTTAAAAGACGTAGAGGAACCGGTGTAATAGCGGCAAAGCATTTTTAGTTATAAGATGCCATTTAAGAACGTGGGGAAATGAAAACAATATAAAATTTCAGATGAAAAATGTGTTTCATATAAAGATAACTGCAATAAAAAATTTGAAAAGAATCTTCCCAATAAATGTTCCGGTTCCAGGTTGGCTTTTATTGACAAGTTTTTCTAAATCAAGCTGCACAACAGCATTTACCGGGGTACTAGTAGGATCTCTTGCCCCAAAACAGAGGAGCGGTTCACCTACCATTTGTACTAGCTAGTTTTATTTTTTAAAATTTTGGCATTTCTGTCCTTTGCTTCTCACTTTCTCATATGGGTCAGTCCACGGTGACTGACGTTAAATTTGACACTATTTTTAACTTATAAATTCAGTACTGTTTTAAAATTAAATTTTGTTTCTTCTGAAATTGATCTAAAATATCATGAAAAAAAAAAAAAACATTAACTTTTAGTAGCGCTAATGCAACGACACCAGGGCACTAAGTAGAATTGTCAAAATGTGCCTATAAAACTTACAAAAAATGTGTTTATAACTTTTTTGCATAGTTTTATTAAAATAGTCTTTTTTACCTCATATGAAAGAAAAAAGTTACTGATACAATGAAGTTTTTTTTTTTACTGTGATGTGCATAATTTCATGGACATTCCCATATGTTCCAACAGTTTTTATGGTCATAGTCAGAAAGAGTGAGAAAGTCATGAGAACCATAAAGAAACATTAAACAACGAGCTGATGTGTGCATCACATGACTTCCTTTTACACCAATTTAAAGTTATTACCAATTATTGACAATTTTAATGTGATTCAATTGTCAACTCTCTAAATATCACCAGCAATGGCCAAATTGAAACCAGATTTTAAAAAAAACGCCAAATCGGTAGCCCAGTTTTATCGCCAACAAAAGACTGGCTATATATCGCCAAGTGTCCGCCAAATTATACCACCACTCGAGTTTGCATCGAAATTAACAACGATTTTCCCCAAAAAAGGTGCAAAAATTTCAACTTTCTAGGACATACCGTTCTTGTGTATTGTGACATACATACGCAAATACACACATACGCACATACGTACATTACATACGTACATACGCACCTAGATACGTATATACAGACGTCCCTAGAAAACTCGTTGTAATTAACTCGGGAACCGTCAAAATGGATATTTCGGGCGTCTATACGTTCTTATGTACATATGCACATGTGGTCGGGTCGAAAAAAAAACACAAAAAGCTCAGCATTCATTCGGGGGTGAGTAAAATGGAAATTAATGTCGATTTTTGAGTGAAATTGTTTTCGAAATACAATACTTCTTTTGTTTTTGTAAAAGGAAATAAAACACAAAAACAAACAAACAAACAAAAAAAAAAAAAATACTGAAGCTTCAAATGAAAAATACATGTCTCAAGACACTCACTGTTTTTTTATAAAAAATCTGTGCGTACAAAAAACCAACAAAAGTCAGTGCTCTACTCAAAAATTTCGTAATAGACATGAAGTGCCGTATGGATAAATCTTTCCGCACCTTATAATATTCAGCGATAATAGCAGCTCTTGATAATTCAATAATAGTCGCTACGTGTGGGTGTGGACATTCTTCAAGTCAAATGGAGAAACAGCTTTTGAAGTATTCAGGGAAATGTGATGGAATAAGTATGATGGTTTGTGGTGCAATTTCGCTCCATGGATGATCCTTACTCATATTTTTGAGAAGTATCTATATATAGATGCTGATAAATACACTGCTTGAATAGTGGATCTATCTATCTATGCCAGTCTTAATATTGACGAATAATTTGTATGGTTTTTGATCGATAAAACTTTATGTGTGACGACAAAATGTTATGGTCCTGTCTCCAAAAACCTAGCACCTAGAATTTTTCCATGTCTTTTGCAATCATTATTTACGAAGCTAATGATTGTGAACAATGATTTGGGATTAATAATAAAAATATCTGTGTACCCGAAAAATCAATGTTAAATTTGTTTTATATATATATATATATATATACATTGTTTCAGAAAAAGTAAGACCGTGAACTACTTTTATTTGAACGTTGATTTGTTTTTAAATAGCATTTGGTTAAGGTACAATCAATTGGCCATTGTAATAAAGAAATGAGCAATACATCTACCAAAAAAATCGAGAAATGATTTTTAAGGAACTGTAAAAGTAAGTAAGGAGATAAACTGTTTCATTTTTTAAAAATGCACTTTTCGTGTTCTTTTACGCAAAAAAATAATCTTAAAAGCATCGAAATAGGTTATGAAAAATGATATTTGTGCTCTTATATTGAGAAAATAAAAGAATGAAATGAAAAAGGACAATATGAAAAAGGCTTATCACAATGTATGTAGAGATTTTACGGATTTGACGAGGTTCTGTCCTATACATAGAAAATTATTTTGAACACCCATTCCAAAATATACTTTTAATAGTAATAAATTCTAATGCTCATTAAGAATGTTTTTTGTTAAATAGTTTTGTAATAATGAATAATGTGTTCTTCAAATTTTTAATTTTAAATTTATTCCGTCTTCGTTCCTTTTAACCTTATTCCAAATTACTTACTGTAAGTTAATTTAGCCAACGTTTACAGCGATCGTGGTGCAAATAATATTCATGATATAAAACTTACCTGATATATACAGACAGCTCGGCTGTTGCATACCGGTTATAATATGTTACCTACCGGTTATCGCATTATGTAATAACCAGTCTGGGTACATCGCATGTAGTTCTGCCTTAGCCCTTTCTTAAGGGCCGTAATTTACTGCTTAGTGCCCGTATGATTAATGCGATGCACTTAACGAATAAAATACACAAGGCATTTAAAATTTATAAATTGAAAGCCAGCAATTTAACAAAATGTATGTGTTTATATCAAGATGTAATATGTACGCCGATTCGTTTATATTCGTCTTGTAAATTTAAATAATGAATTTGTGCAATCCAACTTCAATCAGGTTTTAAATAATGGTCCCATTAAGTAGCAATTATTTTAAAATACGTTTACTTTGAACTAATAAATGATTGAATATGTAAAAAAGAGCACTGAAATTATTATTAAGTTGAGGCAGTGAGCAGCAAAGGGGTGTAAGTGGCAAAATTTAAAATTTGGAGACAACCAGTAAAAATAGTAGGGGAATCTCTCCTCTCTCTTGAGGCTAGAGATAGCACTAATAGTCCTGGAATGTGCTGATGTACAGCATTATTTAGTGGAAAAAATCAATAAACGCCTACGTAGAACGTTATTTTTAAACGCATTTCACTCAAAACATGAAAATATCCACTTGCATCCCATGCTTCTCCTTGCCTCAATTGATATTTTTAGTAGAAAATATATGGCTCAAAATTCTTTACAAGTTATTTTTATTGTACATCAATTCACTATTTGTATTTGCAATTATCTGTATGATAAGTTAATTTTACACAAGAACAAATAAACTGAAAGCAAGCGCCTGGATTCAATGTTCCTTTGAAAAGAGCACATATTAACAAAGAAACTTACCGAGTTGTTCACTACGTTATACAGGTTAGTTATAGGATCATTGAAAGTTATTTTCGAAGATTTCTTTTTTCATGTATATATATTTGAATTTCATTGTATTTACAGCTAAACATAACATACAACTTAAGTTTATGTTAATTTATGTACAGGGTTCAAGAAATAATGTGGCTAAAATACGATTAGTAAATGTAGAATTTAGACGAGAAAATCAGAATGTCGCCTTAAAACGGATTTTTTTTGCCTCTTTTTAATGCGTGGTAAGCGTATAAGCAAAAACTGCTTTTTAACTCGGAATATAACGTCTTTTTAATGCACTATATAACAAGTGATAAATTAATCGTACTAAAAGTTTTAGAAATGTTTGAAGAGAGAAAGAGAAAGCACAGTAGTTTACGCATTTCCTTACCACAACCCCCAAGGCTTTAGATTATTAGTTCAAGTACTTTCTCAAGAATCATCATTTATACTTTTGCAAACATTCGGAAAATTTGGCAATGAAGAAGGCTTCTTACTTTCCTATTCGTCGCAAAACAGCACTCGAGCACGAGGTCAGAGCCATTGCTGAAGATTCGATACTGACTAAAAGATTCTTTAACATTTGCCTTACCTGAGCCTATCCATTCACATAGATGGTTGCGATGGAGGGCCAATAAACCGATAAAGAGGAGAAAACGAATGCTTGCATTGATCGGTTGATAATAATGAGATTTTTAGTTACTGAACCTTCCGAGTAAACTTTCAATTTCAAGCATTAGTCGATGGCAAATTTTACTCATTGTGGATTTTTAAGCTGAAGCAGAAGAGTTTCGTTGAACAAACGTAAATGCACAGATTTCCTTTTTTAAGTTCTAAATAGCTATTGGACAAAGTATACCGTCAATAAAGCGCATTTATTTAAATGATAGATCCAGAAAGGGACTGAATAAAAATTTTGAAATGTTGAACAGTAAATCCAAAATTTTTGCTACTGGGTTTGAAAAGCGCCTTTCTCTTGTAACAGAATGTAAGCAAAAGCATAAATTCGGCAACAAAATAATGCCTTTTCTATTGAGGATTTAATTGAACTTGTGCCATTTTTACCATTTTGAAATACAAATTATGTGCTGGTGAAGAATGAAAATATTGCATTATTAACAAAAATATGATTCTACATATTATTTTAACACTAGAAAGACGGCGTTTTGCGCATATCTAGAAAGACTAACAGCGGTCACTTTGACCGTCATACTTAAAAGATTGGAAATTTCCTCCTTTCGGGATTTTTAACCATAGAAAATATTTGTTTCAACGTGCCAGAGTTTAATTTAACAATTTAATCGTAATATAGTCTGTATCGTGATATGTCTTAGATAGCTTTTTTTTTTTAATTTTATGTTCGATCAAGTGAAATGCACATGCTTTACACAATTGGCATTGAGAAAGAGCAAATTTGTACAAAAAAGAGGAAATTTTCTTAGCATGTAATCCATTCAACCATGCATGTTTTGATTTTAAAAATATCTAAATATCGCAAGGTACCGTACATTACTATCTTTTACAGTATTTCAAAATACTTATGTTATCATATCAACTGTATATTAGCCATTAACAGTTTTTTTTTTTTTTTTTTGGCAATCAGAACGAATGCTCGTAGATTTATTTTCGCGCAGTTTAATTTCACACTATTTTAATCTTTTTGATGAGGTAGATACTTATTTATATGCAGCAAAATTGATCAGTGGAGGGGACTTGGAGGAAATTGGAGAAATAAGAGTTTTGTTTTTGAAATTTTCCCCTTTTTTTCGGCGTCGGACCCTTTTCCCTTTTTCTTTTACTGTTTTTTATATTTTGAGCATCAGTTTTTTTTTAGCGAGGTTTCTTCTGATTCTAGAGAAGAATTCTGTTCAGAAAAACAATCCTTTTCTGCAAATCTAGGCTCAGAAAAATATTTGCAATAATCTCACGAACGCAAACTATTATCATGGCTAGAAATATACTTCTCTTCAGATAAGTCAGACTGTTCATTCGAACCATAATCTGTTTTAGGTAAATCTGCAACAGCTTCAGGAATTAATGTTCTTAAAAATTTTGCTTGACAACGGTTCTTCTCGACATCATGAAGATAATTATGTGACTGAGCACTTCATTATCATCGAAGAAAATAAACGTCAATGCTTCAATCAAAGCACATGCTTTGGTGCACAAAAGAACATTTCGGCAAACATTTTCGGAATTTACTTGTTTATATTCACTTCTTTTTAGACCCAAAGTACTTTCACATGTCCAGTCACATGCTTTTCAAATTTACCTTTCTCAGCTTTGCCTCCTGTGCAGATAGCAGAAAACTGAAACCATGCAACCAGCAGGTGTTTTGCATTTTCCTAACAGTTCGAAGAATTAAACCTGACCAGCAGGTACTACTCAAGCTCAAAAGAACATTACTCACCCTGACAACTAACAATAGTCCATAGTACACACAACTGATAAGAGAAAAAAGACGAAAACAGATGCATAAAGAAAGGTTCACTTAGCGGTCAAACTGACCGTAGTCAGTCTTTCTAGGTATAAACATTTATAGCGACTATAATAATAATCCTAAAAGGAAAAAAAATACTGTTGCAAGATCTTAATAAATAGTTAGAAAAAGTCAATGAAGGAAAAAAAGTTTGAAAATTAAACGCAGCAAATATGAGCATTTGAAAATATGTTGCGGTCAAAATGACCGATTCCGTCTTTCTAGTGTTAAGATAATTTTCAAAAACGCGAAAGTTTAGAAAAGTAATTCCAACCACGTTAAGCTTCTTGTTAATGAAGTTAATTTAGCACCTCTTGCCAATATAAACACCTCTTACACTCAGAAATCCAGAACTCCTCTAATACTGCCAAGCTGTTTCATGAAGTGAAGCGATTCTGTCTCTTACTTAAATCATCCTCTTTAAGTACAAACGAGCTGACAATATGTGTCTCAAAAAATTCTAAGATTCGTGATGGTCCTACACTGTAAAAAAATTCCGAAACGTTACTGGCTATTTCCGTGGAACGTCTCGGGATTTCACACATTTTCACCTATTTCCCCGTAAGAACAAGTATCATCACAAAAAAGTTTCCTGAATCGCTACAAGTTGCACGCGTGCAGACTTGTCACTGTTGTGGAAAATATTTTTAGCAACCAGTTTAAAGATTCAATGAGCGTGTTTATTAAGTGTATCGGCCTAAAGTTGCTTACGGCCTGTTCAGACTGACTAAGCTCCCAATGAGAGCGAAAATGTCAATGGATAGCTACAGCTTTGCAAGGCGGGAATTGCAGGCAAGAGATATGCTTGGTTCCTTCTTGCATAGCTTTAGCCGTGGTCGCTCTGATATTTATGGAGCCTTCTTGGTAAAGTAAGAAGGTTCTAATCAATTATACTGAACCTACTTAATTTTTCTAGAAGGTTCTAGAGACATGACTGGCTTTAACCAGGCAGATTTCGCACGTCTTCATAAAGTTTCAAGGTTAATTTCAGAAAGGTTACTGACTTTTAGCGGAAAGCGTTACTGGTTTTTCCAAGATATGTTACTGGAAGAAATTGGGCACAACAGCTGCCCATTATTTTTCAGGAACGTTTCTGAATCGTTTTTACAGTGTAAGAAAATAGCTGTTATCATTTGTTATGAAAATACATTGCTTTTCTAATGGGCAAAAAAGTAGAAATATAATGTTGACTTGTGGCTTTGATCCCACAGTGAAACAATAACTATTTTCGAAAACCATGAGTTAATTGTTCATTTCGCATCGATTGGTTTTTTGTTTAAATGTTATCCCAAACTATTAAAATAATGTGCTTAAAAGGCGATTACTCAGTAGGTAAACCGATTTTCTTTTTATTCTGCTGTTATTGATTCACAACAGTTGCTTATTATATGTTGCATATAATGTGTATCAAAAAATGAGTTATCTATACATATAATAAAATAAGATGTTTGTGTGTGTGTGTTTGTGGCGCGCACCCAGGATAACGGTAAGGCCTAGAAAGATGAAATTTGGTATACAGGTGCAGTTTTTGCCCAAGATATGCACCTCGGGCTTCGATTTTTGATATTTTAATTAGAAAAAAAGTTGTTTAATGTTTTATGTTATTTTTAGCACTTTTTAGTACTTTTAACCTCACAGACCCCGAACCAATCGCGCCAGACGGATTTTTTGTACTATAGTGTAGGAAATTTAATTTTAAATATGATGAATGAAAAAATTTTGAGGATAGAGCAATTTTTGTATTTTTTACAGATTTTTGAAAAAACCTTTATTTTACATTTTTTTCTGGGTTAAGTTTTTTTCGAAACCCATCCTGCGAAAAGTATCGAACCCTCAATTCTAAAATTTTAGTTGGTAATGGTAAAAAATTTCGCCCCCTTCAGAAGAAAAAAGTTTTTAAAAATACGCAATAGTTTTTTTTTTTTTTTTTACAATTTTTTTAATGCAGAATACAGCGCGAGCTGTTCGCTTGCCGGCTGAGTTCCGAACTTACCTTCACCTTTTTTTTTTATTTTTTTATTTTTTGCAAGAGGTACTTTTTGCACACTACGGGGGAACATAGAGCCTTTATTTTAATTAAATAAATAAAGCCTACGATTTTTTGCATGATCTTTGTTTCTGTTACGGAATGGAGGTTAGGTTAGGTAGATACAGAAATAGATAGAGATTGAGTGGACAAAAAATGTTTTTTTTCGAATTAATACTTATATAAATAAAAAAAGATTGTTAATTACTGTCAGAGGTAGACATGCATAGAACTTATAGATAGATAGATAGACAAATATAGAGTTCGATATAGTAGATGGACAGCAAGAAAGAGACATGCCCGTCATTTAAGGAACTTCAACGGGGTGTCAATGCTCCCCCCTCCCACACCATGACATTGAAAAAACAATGCTTTCACATAAAAGTGGAAGTGCTTTTTGTTATTTTTCGACAAAATTTGCATGAAGAGTACGTCGTTTGTGTCTCCCCTCCCCCTCCTATAAAAACATTCCAAACGACGGAACTGGAGAAAGATCTAGAAGATATTTTATTCAAACTACTAAAGATATAGATAGATATAGATTGATTGATACCGCAACAAAATTTATTGAAGCAGCCGCCGAAGGCGGCAACATTGGCGTAAAAAGGCGAATGATAATATTGATATTTAGAGGAAAACATTGATTAATACCGTCGCTAAATTGTCAAAGCAGCCGCCGAAGGCGGCAACCCTGGCGCAAAAAGGTATGTTTCAGCTGACATGCTTCAATAAAAAAGAACACCCTAGTTTTGTGACACTATAGTAAAAAGTAATCGGTGCAAAATTTGAACTCGATCGGTCAATAATAACACGTGCCCCTAGGACGTTGAACTTTAACACTTTTGATAATTTTCCCACAAATCTTCGAGTTTTTACTTCAGGCCCTGTACATCGTTTCTCCTATGTTTGCAAAATATTTTTACAGCGAGGTAGCACTTAAATTAATCATTTTAATTACTTTATATCATCTTTAAAGATTTTACATTGAATAAGAATGAAATAGTGCTTTAGAAACTTTACTTTAATCGTACGCTTTTCTCAATGTATCTCAATCGTGTGCATTTTTTCCCAATAGTCTTGGACTGTCTGTAAAGTACTAAATTGCTTTTGTGACTCATATTTGGTAAATTGATCGGGAAATTCTTCGATTAATTGTGCTCCTCTTTCAGCTGCATCATTCACAACTTTCAGCATTTTAACGATATCTCTTCCCTTTAAATAGCTTCCTTCATTTTGCCATGAATCAGGATCAAATAGGAAAACATCTTTTGGTGTTTGTAACTTATCAAACAGTTTTATTGACTTGTAATTGTTTCTATAAAGAGGAAGATCTTTACTAAGAAAGTATTCCAAATCATCTACTGTTATCTGAAATTTTTTATTCAGTCATAAGTCACGTCTTCCTTTTCAGCAAGCATTTTTTTCGAGTAGTCTTTTCCTATCTTCAAAGTTAACTCCTTCATCCCATACGATACATATATATACGATACATATACGATACATATATATACGATACATATACGATACTTACACGATACATATATATACGATACATATATATACGATACATATACGATGCATATATATACGATACATATACGATGCATATATATACGATACATATATATATTTATCATAAACTTTAATATAATATCGGGGACCTAAAGAGTCACATTTTAATTATTCTCCGTTAGGGCAAGAATCAGAAGGGATCGTTGGCAAATCTGCAACATTTGCCTGAAATCCCTCAGCATGATTCGTGGGAAAAACTGATTATTTGTAAACGATACCTTACCGCTTTTCAACACCAATAAATTTACATCAGGAGTCAATTCGTAAATCATCTAGTACCAAAATATATACTTTCTAATGCGTTTCTGTACAGTTAACATTTTACACAACATTTGTCATTCTTAAGTTAGGGGGCTCAAGAGGGTCCGGAATGCATGACGTAACTGCACTCTGTCTTTTTGCTAAATTTTACCATCCAATATAAAACCTTTCGAAACTAGGATATATTGAAAATTTAGGAAACAGGAAATTAAAGATCGTTAGCAACCATTTGTGAGCTTTGATTAGAACGGGAAATATGGTGGGCCCATGAGAAACCGGGAAAAAATATTTTAGCTTTTTATGAGATTTACTTACCATTACAAAACTGCGGGTGCGTGAACTGAACTGAGGTTAGATTACTTATTTTTGCAAATGATTTAAGTCACTTTTGTTGGTGTTTCTAGAAGAGTCCTAAGTCTGCATAGAGTATGCGTGTTCAAAAAGAGTGATTCGGCTTTACATTAAAGTTAAAAATTGTTCTTTGAATGAAGGTTGTTACCTTAATATGCATAGTTATCAAAGGAAAGGTATATATTAAATTTTAAAAAAAATCACAGTTATGATGTCCTTATAACATCTTTACTGCACTAAATTTCCAAACTTTTTGAACGAAGGACGCTTCAGTAATAAGGGGCAAACTTACAGGTACTACCTACTACTAATTGAGAAATTATGTATGAAAAGCAAAAAGTTACTTAAAACGCGAGGACTCCCGGGGGTAATTTTACGACCCTAAGCCTTCCGTAAATATTAATTGCGAAAAAAACTAGCCATTAGTTCATTCTTTTCTTATAAGTAGCTGAGTTTGTTCCCCCCCCCCCATCTATCTTTTGGTAGCAGTTTGAACGGATTTTGGGCATTTGAACACGTTTAGTCAGTTACTGGGGTCATAAAATGACCCCGTGCGTCTTTCAGTTTGTTTCACAGACAGACAAACTATTTCAAATGTCAAATACGGTTATTTTCTTTACATCCTTTCAATGTTAAAATTATTTCATGTAAAAAGTAATGCCAATACCATATAAGAAAGAAATAGGTCTTTTTCGAACACTTTTTGTTGAAATTGAATCAAATAATTGTTTAATTAATGAAGAATACGGAGCTAAAGATTTTTTTTAAAGAGAAATTCTCAGACCATGAAAATTTCAGCGAATGTGATACAGAGTTGAAAAAAAGATGGAAACATTTTAAATAAAATGAATAACTCATTTTTAAATTGATGAATATGGTGTAAAGTGGAATAAAATGAGACGAGATTATCTTGAATGTAGCGTTTTTTTTTAGTTAAAAAAAAAAAAAAAATCAGCATTAATTCTACAAGTTTTTGCATCAAAAATACCAATAACAGCATTATAGTTGTTATAAAGTTTGTAAAACTAAGTAAAGCGTTATTGTCGACTGTGTGTCTGAACTTGATTTAAAAAACAAATGTAGAAATTCTTTCATTATGATTGCGATGTAAAGCTCATTTATAAATCGCACTTACATCAAAAATCTAGTTTTACTGTAGAAAATTATAAGACATTATGATTTTAACAGTAAACAAGTCGAAAAGTTATGTTTTTATTAGCGTATGACTGGATTTTGTTCTGATGTTTTGAGGTCATTCAATGACCCTCGCGCGTTCTCCCGGATTAATCGCTGCATTGCAGTTAAAAGACAAAAAAACAGTGTTTCATAGTGTCTTGTTAGAGAAACATAGTTTTGAAAATAGGCAACTGAATCAGATGAGAACATTAAAAGTAACTTAGCAAGAAACTGTTAAAACAAAGCTAAGATTAGAGTAAAAAAAAACATTAAACTAAAAGTTAAGAAAAGTAATTTTATCAAAGAGTGAGCATTCAATTTACGAAAAATTTCTCACGCAAAGGGAAAAAAAATGTTGAAATTCAGTGAAATCCTCAATAACATTAAAAGCACTTTTGAGAGTACAAAAAATATTTTCGCATAAAGAATATAAAAAAAAAAGCGACGGATAAAAATAAAATAACTAACAAGTTAATGTTTGTGAAATACATGCGTCTAAACTTCGATTCTGAAACAAAACAGTTCGTTTGTGAAATAGAAGAAACAATTTTTACAATTTCCTATCCAGCAAGCAAACTAACTGGCAAAGTACTTCGTTTTTAAATAAAGGAATTGGTAAATAAATTGGCTCGAACTGAATTTTGTGTTTCTTCAACTAAAAGAGTTGAATGGGGATGTATATTTGAAAATAAGTTCATGCTTTTTTTTTTTTTTTTTTAATATTCTTTAAATGTTCTTCAGTTCGTAGTTGCTTGGGTACGAAAACATATAATTAGGAACTTTGGTTTTTCTTCAGAAAGTAGGAATTACAAAGGAAATGCAGCAAAAGCATGCATGCTTGGAAAAGTCACTATAGTTTAATTTTTATGAGATATTTTTACATTGAAATAGATGTTTCATTGTGCCGACTTTTATTTAGGGGAAAGATATTTCTATATATAATAAGAACAGGTTAAACTAAACTACGTGCTTTAATACTGATGCATGTTTTGGACATGATAAAACTTGTTGCTATTTTTTAATATACTTTTGGGGTGGAAACATATGATGGATAAAGAAAGTGCCTTTCCGTTCGACCTAATATATATTTGATCTAAAGCGGGTAAGTACAACAGGGCATTGTCTGTCAAAAATACAGGGTTGTTTTAGGGGACGATTCCCCAGCATTAAAGAGTTTGGCACGATTTTTGCTCATTTATCAGAAGTCACAATAACAATCAACAATAGAAGTAAAGAGTTACAATCCGACGGTGGGCAAAAATGGCAAAATTGTTCGTGGCACTTTTACACAGGTTTTTAGATTCGATTATTTGATGGAGAGGGATTTTCACTATTGCGGGATTAACGAGTTAATCTTTAATTAAAAAATGGCTGACCCTCAGTAGACAAGAAATTAAGAGTTGAATACTGCATATCCTCTAGAATGACTGAAACACTTGATCGAAAGATTAACTAAAACATTCATTAAGTTATAGTTAATAGAATTGGGAAGAAATAAAAGGTGGATGGAGTGACGCTTTCCACTCTTGAAGCAAATATCCCTAGTCACGTGATATATTTGAAAGTAAAAAATTGGAAGAAATCGGGCATATTCCTCTCCTTTCACGAAAAACATGTCTCCTATTCGTCGAAGTTGAATCATGTGGCTTGAGATCTTCGCCTCAAAATTTCTTAAGCCAGTGGTAGGAATTGCTCCCTCCAATAACTAATTCCTGCTTTAAAGTTAATGGACGCGTGGACAGGTTAGAATAATACTAGCTTAAGTAAAACATTTTACAAATATAGCTAAGCATGAATTTGAGTTCCTTTTTAAGGTATATTTAAAATGTACCAACTGCACAAAAAATATTTAAATATATTTCTTACTATGAATGCAGTATAATTGACCACAAACCGAAACTGCTGTTCTGGGGAGAAAGACAGTGGTGTAAGTCAGTTTTCATGCCGCTTTGCAAGAGCAGTTAGAAATTAATGCTGGAGGAGCATCACTTACACATATCGCATTATTTGAATGTATTTGACTTTCTTTCAGAAAAACCAGTCCTAAATTTTAAAACTACATTAGTTTAATTTTTTTTAAAAACAAATTATGGGATATTTTTTATAAAAGTTGATGAGTTTTTTAAATAATTACGCTTAAATGAAAACGCTTATCTCAACATTGAAGTTTTTGTAGTTCCAAATTTCTGTAGAGATTTATACAAACCCCTTAAGCACTCGAAACTGCATGAAGATAACAAACATGTTTTTTGTTTTAACGATTGCGAAGTATAGCCCACATAAACCAAACAATGAATAATCTTCTTAAACATGTGATGCTTTAAGAGATCTTTGCTCAATCTATTTTCAAGGGTGTGAGATTTTAACTCAAATATTCGCACTATATTCCAACAATTTCAACACTTGGCTTTTAGTTGTGATAAATTCGAGTATTAGATACCGTGAAGTCATGCTCGTAATACCCACTAATTCTTATTTTTGAAATGTAAGAAAACTTTCTAGGAAGTTAATACTTCGTATTATGATACACTATAGTTCCTTATTTTTGAATACTTATTTATTAGAAGCCTTTGAATTATCTGGAATGAAGTCTTAATGTGTGGATGCTCCACTTGCCAAATCGATTAACTCCATAAAACAAAAAGTCGAGAAAAGTGATGAAGAAGATAGTGTTATCTATAGGGAGTGAATGGGCCCTCGTGTTACATTTTCTGCCATCACAGGATCAGAAATGTACTGAACCAAAGTTCAATATAAATTCCATTCTAAGCATTGATTAAGCACTATTAAAGCAGAAATGAGGTTTTTTTTTTTAAGTGGAATTAATCGATTTGGCAACTGAGGCATCCATATGTATCATTTGTGCAGTTCGACTGAGCGAACTACGTACATGCTTCCAAATGTTTTCTACTTCTTGGTCTGATTAAATTTAGTTTTTCACGTTACTAGGTTTTTCGTATTGAAAATCATTTAAAAAAAATCTATCCTCAAAATGCTCTTGCATAATTAATTTCATTCAAAAAACCTTGTAATGAAAACAATGCTCTCCATCAAGTTTTTGCTTAGTCATTTTCGGAAGTTGATGACAAGTAGTTATATTTCATCTTACGAGATGGCGCTGCTTTTCTCATATGTTCTTCCGGTTCGACCCAAATTCTTGGAACGCAAAGTGAATTGAGAGTACTTAAAATGTTATTAAAAAAAACATACACATTTAATTAAATAACCACTATCATTTTATTTCTAATTACGCAAACACCTTATGAAACGAAATAAAAATTTAATAAGATAGTTTTTGTTCTTTCACTAAAATGTATTAATCAAACATTTTATTTTCTTATCAATGAGCCATTAAAAATATGTATGATTTTCCTTGAATTTTTGCTTTTAGGGATTTGAGACATTTGCAGAATCGTTAGTACATATAAATAATAGATTACGCATAAAAATAGAAGGTTAAAAATATACAAATTACATTTTGCATTTTTTAAATTGATCAAGTTTTGAACTGATGTAAAATACATCGCAAATTTTAAACATTTTAAATGATTGGAAATAATAAAATTAGAAACTTCAGGCTTAAACAACCATCTTTGAAAAACTTTCAGCACAACTTCTTTTTCTAAACTAGTTTAGCCTTAAATATTTGGCCACTGATTAGTAAGCTTCCTAAATTTTGTAATTGCGCCTTTTTCAGGGGGAAAAAAACATTTGACTTTGATCTGTATGTTGAATTTCAGCGTTAATGAATTTTATATTACGTTTTATTATGTTTAAATTTGCTATTACTTCTTATTTTTAAATCTCCATAAATATATTTTACTACTAAATATTCTGTGTCTGATCCACGAATCTTATGTTTCTGAATGCATGACCGCTTCCTTTCTTATTTGTTTGTTTGCCTAAATTTACTCATAAGAACGAGTCTAGACTGGTTTTGAAATTGCTTATTTATATAAAAAAATGTTTTACTACATTGCAACACAAGAATCGTTACTGTATGCTTTTTGTCGTAAAAAAAGAGAAGCCTTTACATTAAAATTTCTGATTTATGACGCATTAAAAAATACGGAAAATCAATTAAGTATTTGGTTAAAATGTGTTCTATTTCTAGAAAAAATTTCAGAGTTTAATATTAGAACTCATTCTTTGCAGTATATTTTTGCATCAAATACTATTCTAAAATGGTTTTATTTTAGAAATTATATTTTTTATTATTTTGAATGCTAAAAGCTTTTTAAAAACTCACTAATTATGAAAAGAACGGTCACAAGTCTTCAAGTCAAAAACAATTACTTAAAACATCTTTATAAAACTTTATAAAGTCAACTTAAAAACAATTACTGCACATATTTGCGGGTGATAAAACGTATAAGATGCATGGTTTATTTCCTTAAAACATTTAAAATGTTTTTCTGAAAAAATCCTGAAAGTATCTAAATGAATATTTCCACTTAAACAAATGCTATATAAATTTTCAATGTAACTAAATGTTCAATTCTGCGACAAAAAAGGCTCTTTGACAGGTTTTCACTCGAAATATTATACAAAGAAAAAATATTCCTAAAATCAACTAAAGATTTTTTACAAAATTCTTGTGATTAATGTATCCAATCTCTACAATAGAGCGATAATTTTTTAAGTGTTCTCTTTAAAAATAATTTAACTGTTTAATGCTTTGCAAACGAAAAATAAATGCAATAGAAACGAAGTTATTTTTTAAAGAAATATAAAGAACAATTATTTTATTTTATTTATTTCTCTATTTTTTAGTTAAGGAGAGAAAATACTTTGGAGAAAGGCCACGCATAATTTATTTCGATTATTTTACTTCATGTTTTGCACGTTTAACTTAAAGAAGTTACTCTTTGCTTGTTTGGAAAGCATCTTCATTTTTTATTTTTTTAGGAATGATATGTAGTTCTAAAATAACAAAATCATCTTTTGTATCGATTTCATTCATGTTATATCATCAGTTGAAGTAATTGCATGTATGTTCGAATAAAACTAACCCGAGGCAATTTTCCGTTATCACCAGAAAGAAAACCTCTGTTGTCAAAGATAAATGGTATTTTTCAAAGCTGTGTAATAATCTGAATGTATTTTACGTTTGCAATAATCAAATATTTGTCTTTTACCTTCGGCAGTGTCGCCTGTATAGCTTACTTACTTTGAAAAGATTTATTTCACATAGTCTTTACTTTGTCTTCAATTATTTTTAAAATTATTTTTGTTTGACTTTTAAGGACTAATGTATTCACTAAAATTAATAACATTATATACAGGGTGTTTCAGTTAAACGTTTCATAACTCCTAAGAAGGGTACGATGCATCCTGACCACTCGAAATCATTTAGCAATGCGAGATCTGGGGCCTCCGTGGCTCTTTGGTAGAAGCGTCTTCTAAGCTGGAGGTCGTGGGTTCGATTCCCGCCGGTGCCCTGGGTGTTATTTCCTTCCCTCACATTGTGCATCTTTCTTGTGCATGTCCGGAGGCAAGACGACTGGCACGCAGTCCTCTATGAATGTGAAGCTGTTTAGCCTGATTTTTGCCTAATTGCGCACAGAGGATCTCTGGTGCTCAGGAACTCACATGCGGGTTCTTTCCCATGGTTCCCCCCTCCCCCACGGGGTTTTTCAATATTCAAGTTCAGTTAACATCGGATCTTTACCAAATTGAGCACAGAGCTCCGTCCTTTGATGCTCGAGAATACACATAGGTTTACTTTCGCCCCCTTTGGGGTTGACCCCCCCCCCTTTGGGAGGTTTTCCAGAAAATCCGTAACACGGGATAGTGAGGCCTATCATTAACAATGATAACATTTTTTTTTATTACAAAAAAAAAAAAAGCCAAAGACATCTGAAGGTAAATTTTAAGGCATACAATTGCTCTTTGCTGCACATTGACGGGAAATCTAACGCTATTTTTTCTTTTATTTAAGTCTGATTGTTAAAAATCCGCCACTTGAAGAGACTATTATTTTCGAGGTACCGTGAAACGCCGAGGAACGCAGCTAGTAAATACTTAAAACTGGAAGTATAATTTCACAAAATAAAGAATGAATATGGAATTAATTTTTATTTGCATACGACGCAAACAGTAAATGTCAATCTTATAAACTATCACGAACTTCTAACCTATACTTATGTGGTTTAAAAGATTTGGAATATTTTAAATTGTCTGTAGAACTTACTCATTTTTTCTCATAAACCAAAAGTTATTAAAAAAATGTAAATGCAATTTAAGGTATTTAGAACATTGTACTTTTGATCTTAAAGTATGCAGATTGCGAACACTTTGTTTAAATTGCAATTTGGGTATGAAAACAAGAATTAACAAATTTGTTCTTTATATTTATTTATTATATTTTATCAATATCATTATTTTTAAACACTCATTGAGTTTTGGATTTAGTGCCAGCACACAATATTTTTAGTTGAATTATGTGTAAAAGAAAAAAAAAGTACTTTTTTCCCTTACATTTAAATGTAAAGACCCAACTCGTAATTAAGACCATTCAGGAGCGTTAGGGTGGTATCACACGAAAGGGCGCCCGCTGCGTGTCTTCCCGCATGCGGAGAAGGGAAGTACCGAGAAGGTTGAAAAATTGCCAGGGGTTTACACAAGACCCGCAAATACAGTGCGGGGGCTCTGCGGGCAATTTGGGCCCGGAGTGTTTCCTTTCTCCGCGTGTGCGGGAACACACGCAGCGCGGAGAAGAGAAAGCACTGTAGAGGCTACGAAATGTCGATAGCTGACACACGAGCGGGCATTTGCTGCGGGCGATAATCTTTTTTTTTCTGTCCTTATTTCTCTATTATTCGCATTTTCTTTAATTTAGTAGCTATATATTTCTCTTTTTATTAGCAGAACGGCGCTAGATCGGCACAGACGTTTCGCTTTAATTAATATTTAATAGTAAAAAAAATTTAGTGGAAAAAAAATAAAAATAATGCTTTTTTTTAAATTGAAATCGGATACTTTTCTATATTTTTTTAAAGATTTCAGCAACTCTAGTTAAAAATCAAGTCGAACTTTACTTATCTCAAAAACCACTCTACGTCGAATATTTTAAAGTTCCCTGCACTTATTTATAGTACAAATTCAACGTTTTCCCCTCACGTTTATCGAACATTTTTTTTTATCGAATACCACTTTATTTTTAATTCCGGCTACATTAGTATCTGTGTTGGATTTTCCGAAAAGCTAAACATTGCATGATTAGTTTCTTAAAATATAGTACAAAAAAAAAAAAAAAATAATTTCATTTTAAAACGTTTGAAAACCTTGGAAATTTACAAAATGTAGTTTTATTTGAATTTTGAAGGTTATAACGAATGGAGGGTGTGGGGCAAATGCACCAACACGTTTTTCCCTCACGTTTATCTCGAACAAATTTTTATCGAACACCAATTTATTTTTAATCTCTTTAATTAATGAAAATATATCTCTGCTTGAAGTAATAAAATCATTTTCTCTCATTAAAATGCGTACACACTCTTTAACTTCAGATTCAAGAGGTATTCCACTGGATAAATCATATTCCTAAGATAATAACAACAGTTGTTTCTCAAAGTCCCCGCTCCCCCGAAGAGAAAATAATGAAATTTTAAAAACATATGACCTTTAGTACAAAATGAAAATCTCGCTTCTTACCTCAATAGAAAAAGGAATATGATTAAATAGCGCAATTAATCTGAAACAAACGAAAATACCCCTACGAGGTCATACTCTTTTGTATTAGTCGAGAGAGGGCCTAACGTCTTCTAGTTTATTATTTGTTGATCAACTGTAAATGCATAATGTCCACGATGCATTTATAACTGTATAACATCCCATTCCAGCTGGAAACGACCTTTCGATCAACATACGCAAATGCTAGAATTAGTTGCAGTTACTACGCGTAAAAACGAATGCATACAAACATATTTCGTTTGAAAACAAAGTAGTGGAATGTGGGGCAGTGTGAAATCGTTAATACACATTACTTTTTTCAAAATGAACAAGTTGGAAATTTGCTCTGAAAATTAAGGTACACAAAGAAAGAAAAATCTATTTTATACTAAAACTTGCATTGAAACATTATTTTTTATTTTTGGAAGTAAATTTGTACCTCGAAAAAGAGGTTGAAATTTTCACTTCTTTTTTCACGGGGCAAAGTGCAAAATTAAATATTTATTGAATGAGTAAACAAAAGAATGATGAAAGGAAATGAAACAATAAACGAATAAACAAGTAAGTTGATAAAGATATAATAGTGAATGAATGAGAAAATTAGCGAATGAATAAATAGGAGGGAAATATTAAATGAAGGAATGTAGATAAATTCATAAATGAATGCGTCAATGATTTGATAAAACGTTAAATAAGTAAATGAAACGAACTATTTAAATTAGCCCCGCACGAATAACTGTAAAACACATTTAAAATACAAAAAAGATTAATATTTAAAATGCTAATAAAAGGAACATTATCATTTAATAATTACAAAAAATAAGTTTTGACTTATAACGAAATATTAAAATATGAGTATCAATTTTTGAAAATTGCTTGTATCATTATAATTTTTTAGTTTCAAGGGTAATTTTTTCTCGGCGGGAACAGACTACATGTGTTACTACATGGTAGGCTTGCCAGATTTCTTAAATGTTCAACCGGGACAAACCGGAATGCTCCCCCCCTCCCCAGCGTCGCGAGTATCCTATAGGGTACACAGTACCTCAGGCCAAGGGTACCTCAAGCTTCATTTTAAAATGTTTAGAGGGTAGTTCATTCGCAATGCAATGAATAAATGGTTACTAATTATGAACCTAAACCAAGGGTAATAATAAACGACACAATCAGATAATTTTAAACATTTTATTTCCTACACGTTTATATTTATCAGTTACTTAAGTACAAAGGAGCACTTGGCGGTGTAATTCATGTATTTCTGCCTTAGCCCTGGCCATAGGGCGGTAACTTACTGAATAATATTTATGTGTACTTGTCTAGGCTAGGACTTTCTTTAGAAAGTCTTATTTGGTTTTAATATTCTTGTGGAAAACTTCACAAGCTAACCCGATATTAATTTTACGAGTCAATGTTTCAAATGAAAAAGTAAAAGTGTCCTAATAATCCTTCACAGTTAAATATTTTTATACTTTTTTTGATCTTCTTTTGTCAAATTTATCTTTTACCGGGACCTGAAGTAAACCGGCCGGGACACCTGATTTTTGTCTGAAATCCGGGACGTCTGACAAGCCTACTAGATGGCAAAAATATTACTAGATAGGTGGCACTAAAAGCAGAATAAATATTTCCTCATTTTACTTTTTCTCTGATTCTCTAACTTAGAAGTTACTTAGTTTATTTTGTAGTTTATGAAAAACTGCATCAAAATGCTGTTTTTTTTTCCTTTTTCCTTCTAATAGATGAGACTAATTAGTACAATACTTTCTTTTTAAAGATTTCCCCACGAATCATGGAGGAGCGATAGCGAAAACCTTTTGCGCGCTCCATATAAGTATTTATTTAAAAAAAAAATGACTCATAATTATAGTAAAGCATCTGTGTTCATGATATTTGATACTTTTTTCAAAAAAAAAAAAAAAAGATAATTAAGTAAAAAAGTAAAAAAGTGGCTCTTACATTCATTTCACTAACAATGCTTCTTTTTTTACTTCGTCTAAATGTTAAAAAATGAGGCTAAAATCTGATATAAAAATATTTTAAACACAAATTGATGCTCGAATTGAAAAGAACATATATTTCTTTGTCAAAAAAAAAAAAAATTGTTTCTATATTATGTGAAATTTTTCTTGTGTGTGTGTCAGGACCATTTTTTCATGAATTGCCCTCGACAACTATTGATATCTGCTCGCCTTTTATCACTATTGGACAAATGCTTTATTAGGGACAAAGATGCTGTTCATTTAAAAACAGCCTATGTAGATGCAGTAAATTTAAATCCAAATGACCTTGTGATTAATCGCACATCCCTTTAAGAGAGCAAGAGAAAATCTTCAAGAGGTAAAATCAAATTTCATAAATTTAAATTTAGATTATGTAGTTATTCACTGCGATGCAAAGATACATTCAGATGTAAATGGGAGAAAACGTCGATAGGCTTACCATGATATCTAGAGGTCTCAATGTTGAACAGTTACTTCTTCAGTTGTATAGGATATCTTTGATGATTGCTCTTTATTGCTAACTGTTCATGCTATAGTGTTTGATACAGCGGCTTATAATGCCGGCCGTGTAAATTGTGCATGCAATTTTTTAAAGTAAAAACTGAACGGTGATAAATTACATATGGATTGCCATCATCATGTACTTGAAATCGTACTGCAACGTGTGTCTTAGAAGATGTTTTGCCTTTCTCAAATTTAGAAGAATATCTCAGTATTCAGAACTTTTAATATTTTAATCAAGTAGACATACCACTTAAATTCTGAAAGACGAAGTTGATGACGTATTATTGTTCGTAAACAATGGAATTGAGAAAGATTACAGTGAATTCACATTTTTAATAATATTTCCTGGTGAACGCCCTCTTAGATGGATATACTTTTGTCAACCTGGAGCTTATTGCTCAGTCATATGGAATGCAAAATATTGTTTTAAAATTGAAAAATTTAGAAAACAATTTATATTGACCTTACGTGAAGACAAAGCCCGTAAATGCTGTTTCACAGCTCTGTTTTACTGTTAAATGCTGTGAGAAGATATGGTTTTTTGCAGCAACCCAATCTAGGTTCCTTTAAATAATATAATTTCTCTAAAAAGCTAGCAGCGTACAAAATGATGACAAACATGCAACAGAAGCAGTGATTGAAAAATTCATAATCACTTATGGTATTTGGGGGATGAACTAGTAGTTTTGTCCGTATTAGATGAAGGAATAAACTTTGAAGACAGGAAAAGA